>NW_025749040.1:0-28320 GCF_021184085.1 Oncorhynchus gorbuscha
AGAAAGACCAGTTACAGTTACAGAGAGAGAGACCAGTTACAGAGAGAGAAAGACCAGTTACAGAGAAGAGACCAGTTACAGAGAGAAAAGAAGTTACGACCAGTTACAGAGAGAGAAAGACCAGTTACAGAGAGAGAGACCAGTTACAGAGAGAGAAAGACCAGTTACAGAGACCAGTTACAGAGAGACCAGTTACAGAGAGAAGAAAGACCAGTTACAGAGAGAAGACCAGTTACAGAGAGAGAAAGACCAGTTACAGAGAGAAAAGACCAGTTACAGAGAGAGAGACCAGTTACAGAGAAAAGTTACAGAGAGAGAAAGACCAGTTACAGAGAGAGAAAGACCAGTTACAGAGAGAGAGACCAGTTACAGAGAGAGAAAGACCAGTTACAGAGAGAAGACCAGTTACAGAGAGAGAAAGACCAGTTACAGAGAGACCAGTTACAGAGAGAAAGACCAGTTACAGAGAGATACAGACCAGTTACAGAGAGATACAGACCAGTTACAGAGAGAGAAAGACCAGTTACAGAGAGAGAGACCAGTTACAGAGAGAGAAAGACCAGTTACAGAGAGAGAAAGACCAGTTACAGAGAGAGATAGACCAGTTACAGAGAGCTAGACCAGTTACAGAGAGAGAAAGACCAGTTACAGAGAGAGAAAGACCAGTTACAGAGGGAGAAAGACCAGTTACAGAGAGAGATAGACCAGTTACAGAGAGAGCGACCAGTTACATAGAGAAAGACCAGTTACAGAGAGAGAAAGACCAGTTACAGAGAGCTAAATAATAAAATAAATAATATGCCATTTAGCAGACGCTTTTATCCAAAGCGACTTACAGTCATGTGTGCATACATTCTACGTATGGGTGGTCCCGGGAAACGAACCCACTACCCTGGCGTTACAAGCGCCATGATCTACCAACTGAGCTACAGAAGGACCAGTTACAGAGAGAAAGACCAGTTACAGAGAGCTAGACCAGTTACAGAGAGAGAAAGACCAGTTACAGAGAGAGAAAGACCAGTTACAGAGAGACTAGTTGAGAGAGAAAAAGAACAGTTACAGAGAGAGAAAGACCAGTTACAGAGAGAGAAAGACCAGTTACAGAGAGAGAAAGACCAGTTACAGAGAGAGAAAGACCAGTTACAGAGAGAGAGACCAGTTACAGAGAGAGAGACCAGTTACAGAGAGAGAAAGACCAGTTACAGAGAGAGAGACCAGTTACAGAGAGAAAGACCAGTTACAGAGAGAGAAAGACCAGTTACAGAGAGAGAGACCAGTTACAGAGAGAGAAAGACCAGTTACAGAGAGAGAGACCAGTTACAGAGAGAGAAAGACCAGTTACAGAGAGAGAAAGACCAGTTACAGAGAGAGAGACCAGTTACAGAGAGAGAAAGACCAGTTACAGAGAGAGAGACCAGTTACAGAGAGAGAAAGACCAGTTACAGAGAGAGAGACCAGTTACAGAGAGAAAGACCAGTTACAGAGAGAGACCAGTTACAGAGAGAGAAAGACCAGTTACAGAGAGAGACCAGTTACAGAGAGAGAAAGACCAGTTACAGAGAGAGAAAGACCAGTTACAGAGAGAGAGACCAGTTACAGAGAGAGAAAGACCAGTTACAGAGAGAGAGACCAGTTACAGAGAGAGAAAGACCAGTTACAGAGAGAGAGACCAGTTACAGAGAGAAAGACCAGTTACAGAGAGATAGACCAGTTACAGAGAGATACAGACCAGTTACAGAGAGATACAGACCAGTTACAGAGAGAGAGACCAGTTACAGAAAAAGACCAGTTACAGAGAGAGAAAGACCAGTTACAGAGAGAGAGATCAGTTACAGAGAGAAAGACCAGTTACAGAGAGACCAGTTACAGAGAGAGAAAGACCAGTTACAGAGAGAGAGACCAGTTACAGAGAGAAAGACCAGTTCCAGAGAGATAGACCAGTTACAGAGAGATACAGACCAGTTACAGAGAGAGAAAGACCAGTTACAGAGAGAGAAAGACCAGTTACAGAGAGAGAAAGACCAGTTACAGAGAGAGATAGACCAGTTACAGAGAGCTAGACCAGTTACAGAGAGAGAAAGACCAGTTACAGAGAGAGAAAGACCAGTTACAGAGGGAGAAAGACCAGTTACAGAGAGAGATAGACCAGTTACAGAGAGAGCGACCAGTTACAGAGAGAGATAGACCAGTTAAAGAGAGCTAGACCAGTTACAGAGAGAGCGACCAGTTACATAGAGAAAGACCAGTTACAGAGAGAGAAAGACCAGTTACAGAGAGCTAAATAATAAAATAAATAATATGCCATTTAGCAGACGCTTTTATCCAAAGCGACTTACAGTCATGTGTGCATACATTCTACGTATGGGTGGTCCCGGGAAACGAACCCACTACCCTGGCGTTACAAGCGCCATGATCTACCAACTGAGCTACAGAAGGACCAGTTACAGAGAGAAAGACCAGTTACAGAGAGCTAGACCAGTTACAGAGAGAGAAAGACCAGTTACAGAGAGAGAAAGACCAGTTACAGAGAGACTAGTTGAGAGAGAAAAAGAACAGTTACAGAGAGAGAAAGACCAGTTACAGAGAGAGAAAGACCAGTTACAGAGAGAGAAAGACCAGTTACAGAGAGAGAAAGACCAGTTACAGAGAGAGAGACCAGTTACAGAGAGAGAGACCAGTTACAGAGAGAGAAAGACCAGTTACAGAGAGAGAGACCAGTTACAGAGAGAGAAAGACCAGTTACAGAGAGAGAAAGACCAGTTACAGAGAGAGAGACCAGTTACAGAGAGAGAAAGACCAGTTACAGAGAGAGAGACCAGTTACAGAGAGAGAAAGACCAGTTACAGAGAGAGAGACCAGCTACAGAGAGAGAAAGACCAGTTACAGAGAGAGAGACCAGTTACAGAGAGAAAGACCAGTTACAGAGAGATAGACCAGTTACAGAGAGATACAGACCAGTTACAGAGAGATACAGACCAGTTACAGAGAGAGAGACCAGTTACAGAGAGAGAAAGACCAGTTACAGAGAGAGAGAGACCAGTTACAGAGAGAGAAAGACCAGTTACAGAGAGAGAGACCAGCTACAGAGAGAGAAAGACCAGTTACAGAGAGAGAGACCAGTTACAGAGAGAAAGACCAGTTACAGAGAGATAGACCAGTTACAGAGAGATACAGACCAGTTACAGAGAGATACAGACCAGTTACAGAGAGAGAGACCAGTTACAGAGAGAGAAAGACCAGTTACAGAGAGAGAAAGACCAGTTACAGAGAGAGAGATCAGTTACAGAGAGAGAAAGACCAGTTACAGAGAGAGAGACCAGTTACAGAGAGAGACAGACCAGTTACAGAGAGAGAGACCAGTTACAGAGAGAAAGACCAGTTCCAGAGAGATAGACCAGTTACAGAGAGATACAGACCAGTTACAGAGAGATACAGACCAGTTACAGAGAGAGAAAGACCAGTTACAGAGAGAAAGACCAGTTACAGAGAGAAAGACCAGTTACAGAGGGAGAAAGACCAGTTACAGAGAGATAGACCAGTTACAGAGAGAGCGACCAGTTACAGAGAGAGATAGACCAGTTACAGAGAGCTAGACCAGTTACAGAGAGAGAAAGACCAGTTACATAGAGAAAGACCAGTTACAGAGAGAGAAAGACCAGTTACAGAGAGCTAAATAATAAAATAAATAATATGCCATTTAGCAGACGCTTTTATCCAAAGCGACTTACAGTCATGTGTGCATACATTCTACGTATGGGTGGTCCCGGAAACGAACCCACTACCCTGGCGTTACAAGCGCCATGATCTACCAACTGAGCTACAGAAGGACCAGTTACAGAGAGAAAGACCAGTTACAGAGAGCTAGACCAGTTACAGAGAGAGAAAGACCAGTTACAGAGAGAGAAAGACCAGTTACAGAGAGACTAGTTGAGAGAGAAAAAGAACAGTTACAGAGAGAGAAAGACCAGTTACAGAGAGAAAGACCAGTTACAGAGAGAGAAAGACCAGTTACAGAGAGAAAGACCAGTTACAGAGAGAAAGACCAGTTACAGAGAGAAAGACCCATTACAGAGAGAGAAAGACCAGTTACAGAGAGAAAGACCAGTTACAGAGAGCTAGACCAGTTGCAGAGAGAAAAGACCAGTTACAGAGAGAGAAAGACCAGTTACAGAGAGCTAGACCAGTTACAGAGAAGGAAAGACCAGTTACAGAGAGAGAAAGACCAGTTACAGAGAGACTAGTTGCAGAGAGAAAAAGACCAGTTACAGAGAGAGAAAGACCAGTTACAGAGAGAAAGACCTGTTGCAGAGAGAAAGACCAGTTACAGAGAGAGAAAGACCAGTTACAGAGAGAGATAGACCAGTTACAGAGAGCTAGACCAGTTACAGAGAGAGAGAAAGACCAGTTACAGAGAGAAAGACCAGTTACATAGAGAAAGACCAGTTACAGAGAGAGAAAGACCAGTTACAGAGAGCTAAATAATAAAATAAATAATATGCCATTTAGCAGACGCTTTTATCCAAAGCGACTTACAGTCATGTGTGCATACATTCTACGTATGGGTGGTCCCGGAAACTTGAACCCACTACCCTGGCGTTACAAGCGCCATGATCTACCAACTGAGCTACAGAAGGACCAGTTACAGAGAGAAAGACCAGTTACAGAGAGCTAGACCAGTTACAGAGAGAGAAAGACCAGTTACAGAGAGAGAAAGACCAGTTACAGAGAGACTAGTTGAGAGAGAAAAAGAACAGTTACAGAGAGAGAAAGACCAGTTACAGAGAGAGAAAGACCAGTTAGAGAGAGAAAGACCAGTTACAGAGAGAGAAAGACCAGTTACAGAGAGAAAGACCAGTTACCCAGAGAGAAAGACCCATTACAGAGAGAGAAAGACCAGTTACAGAGAGAAAGACCAGTTACAGAGAGCTAGACCAGTTGCAGAGAGAGAAAGACCAGTTACAGAGAGAGAAAGACCAGTTACAGAGAGCTAGACCAGTTACAGAGAAGGAAAGACCAGTTACAGAGAGAGAAAGACCAGTTACAGAGAGACTAGTTGCAGAGAGAAAAAGACCAGTTACAGAGAGAGAAAGACCAGTTACAGAGAGAAAGACCTGTTGCAGAGAGAAAGACCTGTTACAGTGAGAGAAAGACCAGTTACAGAGAGAAAGACCAGTTACAGAGAGAGAAAGACCAGTTACAGAGAGAGAAAGACCAGTTACAGAGAGAGAGACCAGTTACAGAGAGAGACAGACCAGTTACAGAGAGAGAGAGACCAGTTACAGAGAGAGAGAGACCAGTTACAGAGAGAGAAAGAACAGTTACAGAGAGCTAGACCAGTTACAGAGAAAGAAAGACCAGTTACAGAGAGAGAAAGACCAGTTACAGAGAGACTAGTTGCAGAGAGAAAAGACCAGTTACAGAGAGAGAAAGACCAGTTACAGAGAGAGAAAGACCAGTTACAGAGAGAAAGAGCTGTTACAGAGAGAGAAAGACCAGTTACAGAGAGAGAAAGACCAGTTACAGAGAGAGAAATACCAGTTACAGAGAGAAAGACCAGTTACACAGAGAGAAAGACCCGTTACAGAGAGAGAAAGACCAGTTACAGAGAGAAAGACCAGTTACAGAGAGCTAGACCAGTTACAGAGAAAGACCAGTTACAGAGAGAAAGACCAGTTACAGAGAGATAAAGACCAGTTACAGAGAAGGACCAGTTACAGAGAGAAAGACCAGTTACACAGAGAGAGACCAGTTAGACAGACCAGTTACAGAGAGAAAGAGACCAGTTACAGAGAGAGAGACCAGTTACAGAGAGAGAAAGACCAGTTACAGAGAGAGAAAGGCCAGTTACAGAGAGAGAAAGACCAGTTACAGAGAGAGAGACCAGTTACAGAGAGAGAAAGACCAGTTACAGAGAGAGAAAGACCAGTTACAGAGAGAGAGACCAGTTACAGAGAGAAAGACCAGTTACAGAGAGAGAGACCAGCTACAGAGAGAGAAAGACCAGTTACAGAGAGAGAGACCAGTTACAGAGAGAAAGACCAGTTACATAGAGATAGACCAGTTACAGAGAGATACAGACCAGTTACAGAGAGATACAGACCAGTTACAGAGAGAGAGACCAGTTACAGAGAGAGAAAGACCAGTTACAGAGAGAGAAAGACCAGTTACAGAGAGAGAGATCAGTTACAGAGAGAGAAAGACCAGTTACAGAGAGAGAGACCAGTTACAGAGAGAGAAAGACCAGTTACAGAGAGAGAGACCAGTTACAGAGAGAAAGACCAGTTCCAGAGAGATAGACCAGTTACAGAGAGATACAGACCAGTTACAGAGAGATACAGACCAGTTACAGAGAGAGAAAGACCAGTTACAGAGAGAGAAAGACCAGTTACAGAGAGAGATAGACCAGTTACAGAGAGCTAGACCAGTTACAGAGAGAGAAAGACCAGTTACAGAGAGAGAAAGACCAGTTACAGAGGGAGAAAGACCAGTTACAGAGAGAGAGAGACCAGTTACAGAGAGAGAAAGACCAGTTACAGAGAGAGAGACCAGTTACAGAGAGAGAAAGACCAGTTACAGAGAGAGAGACCAGTTACAGAGAGAAAGACCAGTTACAGAGAGATAGACCAGTTACAGAGAGATACAGACCAGTTACAGAGAGATACAGACCAGTTACAGAGAGAGACCAGTTACAGAGAGAGAAAGACCAGTTACAGAGAGAAAGACCAGTTACAGAGAGAGAGATCAGTTACAGAGAGAGAAAGACCAGTTACAGAGAGAAGACCAGTTACAGAGAGACAGACCAGTTACAGAGAGAAAGACCAGTTACAGAGAGAAAGACCAGTTCCAGAGATAGACCAGTTACAGAGAGATACAGACCAGTTACAGAGAGAACAGACCAGTTACAGAGAGAGAAAGACCAGTTACAGAGAGAAAGACCAGTTACAGAGAGAAAGACCAGTTACAGAGGGAGAAAGACCAGTTACAGAGAGAGATAGACCAGTTACAGAGAGAGATAGACCAGTTACAGAGAGAGATAGACCAGTTACAGAGAGCTAGACCAGTTACAGAGAGAGAAAGACCAGTTACATAGAGAAAGACCAGTTACAGAGAGAGAAAGACCAGTTACAGAGAGCTAAATAATAAAATAAATAATATGCCATTTAGCAGACGCTTTTATCCAAAGCGACTTACAGTCATGTGTGCATACATTCTACGTATGGGTGGTCCCGGGAAACGAACCCACTACCCTGGCGTTACAAGCGCCATGATCTACCAACTGAGCTACAGAAGGACCAGTTACAGAGAGAAAGACCAGTTACAGAGAGCTAGACCAGTTACAGAGAGAAAGACCAGTTACAGAGAGAGAAAGACCAGTTACAGAGAGACTAGTTGAGAGAGAAAAAAAAAAGAACAGTTACAGAGAGAGAAAGACCAGTTACAGAGAGAGAAAGACCAGTTACAGAGAGAGAAAGACCAGTTACAGAGAGAGAAAGACCAGTTACAGAGAGAAAGACCAGTTACACAGAGAGAAAGACCCATTACAGAGAGAGAAAGACCAGTTACAGAGAGAAAGACCAGTTACAGAGAGCTAGACCAGTTGCAGAGAGAGAAAGACCAGTTACAGAGAGAGAAAGACCAGTTACAGAGAGCTAGACCAGTTACAGAGAAGGAAAGACCAGTTACAGAGAGAGAAAGACCAGTTACAGAGAGACTAGTTGCAGAGAGAAAAAGACCAGTTACAGAGAGAGAAAGACCAGTTACAGAGAGAAAGACCTGTTGCAGAGAGAAAGACCAGTTACAGAGAGAGAAAGACCAGTTACAGAGAGAGATAGACCAGTTACAGAGAGCTAGACCAGTTACAGAGAGAGAAAGACCAGTTACAGAGAGAGAAAGACCAGTTACATAGAGAAAGACCAGTTACAGAGAGAGAAAGACCAGTTACAGAGAGCTAAATAATAAAATAAATAATATGCCATTTAGCAGACGCTTTTATCCAAAGCGACTTACAGTCATGTGTGCATACATTCTACGTATGGGTGGTCCCGGGAAACGAACCCACTACCCTGGCGTTACAAGCGCCATGATCTACCAACTGAGCTACAGAAGGACCAGTTACAGAGAGAAAGACCAGTTACAGAGAGCTAGACCAGTTACAGAGAGAGAAAGACCAGTTACAGAGAGAGAAAGACCAGTTACAGAGAGACTAGTTGAGAAAAAGAACAGTTACAGAGAGAGAAAGACCAGTTACAGAGAGAGAAAGACCAGTTACAGAGAGAGAAAGACCAGTTACAGAGAGAGAAAGACCAGTTACAGAGAGAAAGACCAGTTACCCAGAGAGAAAGACCCATTACAGAGAGAGAAAGACCAGTTACAGAGAGAAAGACCAGTTACAGAGAGCTAGACCAGTTGCAGAGAGAGAAAGACCAGTTACAGAGAGAGAAAGACCAGTTACAGAGAGCTAGACCAGTTACAGAGAAGGAAAGACCAGTTACAGAGAGAGAAAGACCAGTTACAGAGAGACTAGTTGCAGAGAGAAAAAGACCAGTTACAGAGAGAGAAAGACCAGTTACAGAGAGAAAGACCTGTTGCAGAGAGAAAGACCTGTTACAGTGAGAGAAAGACCAGTTACAGAGAGAAAGACCAGTTACAGAGAGAGAAAGACCAGTTACAGAGAGAGAAAGACCAGTTACAGAGAGAGAGACCAGTTACAGAGAGAGACAGACCAGTTACAGAGAGAGAGAGACCAGTTACAGAGAGAGAGAGACCAGTTACAGAGAGAGAAAGAACAGTTACAGAGAGCTAGACCAGTTACAGAGAAAGAAAGACCAGTTACAGAGAGAGAAAGACCAGTTACAGAGAGACTAGTTGCAGAGAGAAAAGACCAGTTACAGAGAGAGAAAGACCAGTTACAGAGAGAGAAAGACCAGTTACAGAGAGAAAGAGCTGTTACAGAGAGAGAAAGACCAGTTACAGAGAGAGAAAGACCAGTTACAGAGAGAGAAATACCAGTTACAGAGAGAAAGACCAGTTACACAGAGAGAAAGACCCGTTACAGAGAGAAAGACCAGTTACAGAGAGAAAGACCAGTTACAGAGAGCTAGACCAGTTACAGAGAAAGACCAGTTACAGAGAGAGAAAGACCAGTTACAGAGAGATAAAGACCAGTTACAGAGAGAAGGACCAGTTACAGAGAGAGAAAGACCAGTTACAGAGAGAGAGACCAGTTACAGAGAGAGACAGACCAGTTACAGAGAGAAAGAGACCAGTTACAGAGAGAGAGACCAGTTACAGAGAGAGAAAGACCAGTTACAGAGAGAGAAAGGCCAGTTACAGAGAGAGAAAGACCAGTTACAGAGAGAGAGACCAGTTACAGAGAGAGAAAGACCAGTTACAGAGAGAGAAAGACCAGTTACAGAGAGAGAGACCAGTTACAGAGAGAGAAAGACCAGTTACAGAGAGAGAGACCAGCTACAGAGAGAGAAAGACCAGTTACAGAGAGAGAGACCAGTTACAGAGAGAAAGACCAGTTACAGAGAGATAGACCAGTTACAGAGAGATACAGACCAGTTACAGAGAGATACAGACCAGTTACAGAGAGAGAGACCAGTTACAGAGAGAGAAAGACCAGTTACAGAGAGAGAAAGACCAGTTACAGAGAGAGAGATCAGTTACAGAGAGAGAAAGACCAGTTACAGAGAGAGAGACCAGTTACAGAGAGAGAAAGACCAGTTACAGAGAGAGAGACCAGTTACAGAGAGAAAGACCAGTTCCAGAGAGATAGACCAGTTACAGAGAGATACAGACCAGTTACAGAGAGATACAGACCAGTTACAGAGAGAGAAAGACCAGTTACAGAGAAAGACCAGTTACAGAGAGAGATAGACCAGTTACAGAGAGCTAGACCAGTTACAGAGAGAGAAAGACCAGTTACAGAGAGAAAGACCAGTTACAGAGGGAGAAAGACCAGTTACAGAGAGAGATAGACCAGTTACAGAGAGCGACCAGTTACAGAGAGATAGACCAGTTACAGAGAGCTAGACCAGTTACAGAGAGAGAAAGACCAGTTACATAGAGAAAGACCAGTTACAGAGAGAAAGACCAGTTACAGAGAGCTAAATAATAAAATAAATAATATGCCATTTAGCAGACGCTTTTATCCAAAGCGACTTACAGTCATGTGTGCATACATTCTACGTATGGGTGGTCCCAGGAAACGAACCCACTACCTGGCGTTACAAGCGCCATGATCTACCAACTGAGCTACAGAAGGACCAGTTACAGAGAGAAAGACCAGTTACAGAGAGAGAGACCAGTTACAGAGAGAGAAAGACCAGTTACAGAGAAAGACCAGTTACAGAGAGACCAGTTACAGAGAGAGAAAGACCAGTTACAGAGAGAGAGACCAGTTACAGAGAGAAAGACCAGTTACAGAGAGAGAGACCAGTTACAGAGAGAAAGACCAGTTACAGAGAGAAGACCAGTTACAGAGAGAACAGACCAGTTACAGAGAGAACAGACCAGTTACAGAGAGAGAGACCAGTTACAGAGAGAAAGACCAGTTACAGAGAGAGAAAGACCAGTTACAGAGAGAAAGATCAGTTACAGAGAGAGAAAGACCAGTTACAGAGAGCTAGACCAGTTACAGAGAGAAAGACCAGTTACAGAGAGAAAGAGACCAGTTACAGAGAGAAAGACCAGTTCCAGAGAGATAGACCAGTTACAGAGAGATACAGACCAGTTACAGAGAGAAAGACCAGTTACAGAGAGAGAAAGACCAGTTACAGAGAGAAAGACCAGTTACAGAGAGAGATAGACCAGTTACAGAGAGCTAGACCAGTTACAGAGAGAGAAAGACCAGTTACAGAGAGAGAAAGACCAGTTACAGAGGGAGAAAGACCAGTTACAGAGAGAGATAGACCAGTTACAGAGCGACCAGTTACAGAGAGAGATAGACCAGTTAAGAGAGCTAGACCAGTTACAGAGAGAGACCAGTTACATAGAGAAAGACCAGTTACAGAGAGAGAAAGACCAGTTACAGAGAGCTAAATAATAAAATAAATAATATGCCATTTAGCAGACGCTTTTATCCAAAGCGACTTACAGTCATGTGTGCATACATTCTACGTATGGGTGGTCCCGGGAAACGAACCCACTACCCTGGCGTTACAAGCGCCATGATCTACCAACTGAGCTACAGAAGGACCAGTTACAGAGAGAAAGACCAGTTACAGAGAGCTAGACCAGTTACAGAGAGAGAAAGACCAGTTACAGAGAGAAAGACCAGTTACAGAGAGACTAGTTGAGAGAGAAAAAGAACAGTTACAGAGAGAGAAAGACCAGTTACAGAGAGAGAAAGACCAGTTACAGAGAGAGAAAGACCAGTTACAGAGAGAGAAAGACCAGTTACAGAGAGAAGACCAGTTACAGAGAGACCAGAGAGAAAGACCAGTTACAGAGAGAAAGACCAGTTACACAGAGAGAAAGACCAGTTACAGAGAGAAAGACCAGTTACAGAGAGAGAGAGACCAGTTACAGAGAGAGAAAGACCAGTTACAGAGAGAGAGACCAGTTACAGAGAGAGAAAGACCAGTTACAGAGAGAGACCAGCTACAGAGAGAGAAAGACCAGTTACAGAGAGAGACCAGTTACAGAGAGAAAGACCAGTTACAGAGAGATAGACCAGTTACAGAGAGATACAGACCAGTTACAGAGAGATACAGACCAGTTACAGAGAGAGAGACCAGTTACAGAGAGAGAAAGACCAGTTACAGAGAGAGAGAGACCAGTTACAGAGAGAGAAAGACCAGTTACAGAGAGAGAGACCAGCTACAGAGAGAGAAAGACCAGTTACAGAGAGAGAGACCAGTTACAGAGAGAAAGACCAGTTACAGAGAGATAGACCAGTTACAGAGAGATACAGACCAGTTACAGAGAGATACAGACCAGTTACAGAGAGAGAGACCAGTTACAGAGAGAGAAAGACCAGTTACAGAGAGAGAAAGACCAGTTACAGAGAGAGAGATCAGTTACAGAGAGAGAAAGACCAGTTACAGAGAGAGAGACCAGTTACAGAGAGAGACAGACCAGTTACAGAGAGAGAGACCAGTTACAGAGAGAAAGACCAGTTCCAGAGAGATAGACCAGTTACAGAGAGATACAGACCAGTTACAGAGAGATACAGACCAGTTACAGAGAGAGAAAGACCAGTTACAGAGAGAGAAAGACCAGTTACAGAGAGAGATAGACCAGTTACAGAGAGCTAGACCAGTTACAGAGAGAGAAAGACCAGTTACAGAGAGAGAAAGACCAGTTACAGAGGGAGAAAGACCAGTTACAGAGAGAGATAGACCAGTTACAGAGAGAGCGACCAGTTACAGAGAGAGATAGACCAGTTACAGAGAGCTAGACCAGTTACAGAGAGAAAGACCAGTTACATAGAGAAAGACCAGTTACAGAGAAAGACCAGTTACAGAGAGCTAAATAATAAAATAAATAATATGCCATTTAGCAGACGCTTTATCCAAAGCGACTTACAGTCATGTGTGCATACATTCTACGTATGGGTGGTCCCAGGACAGAACCCACTACCCTGGCGTTACAAGCGCCATGATCTACCAACTGAGCTACAGAAGGACCAGTTACAGAGAGAAAGACCAGTTACAGAGAGCTAGACCAGTTACAGAGAGAGAAAGACCAGTTACAGAGAGAGAAAGACCAGTTACAGAGAGACTAGTTGAGAGAGAAAAAGAACAGTTACAGAGAGAGAAAGACCAGTTACAGAGAGAGAAAGACCAGTTACAGAGAGAAAGACCAGTTACAGAGAGAGAAAGACCAGTTACAGAGAGAAAGACCAGTTACACAGAGAGAAAGACCCATTACAGAGAGAAAGACCAGTTACAGAGAGAAAGACCAGTTACAGAGAGCTAGACCAGTTGCAGAGAGAGAAAGACCAGTTACAGAGAGAGAAAGACCAGTTACAGAGAGCTAGACCAGTTACAGAGAAGGAAAGACCAGTTACAGAGAGAGAAAGACCAGTTACAGAGAGACTAGTTGCAGAGAGAAAAAGACCAGTTACAGAGAGAGAAAGACCAGTTACAGAGAGAAAGACCTGTTGCAGAGAAGAAAGACCAGTTACAGAGAGAGAAAGACCAGTTACAGAGAGAGATAGACCAGTTACAGAGAGCTAGACCAGTTACAGAGAGAAAGACCAGTTACAGAGAGAGAAAGACCAGTTACATAGAGAAAGACCAGTTACAGAGAGAGAAAGACCAGTTACAGAGAGCTAAATAATAAAATAAATAATATGCCATTTAGCAGACGCTTTTATCCAAAGCGACTTACAGTCATGTGTGCATACATTCTACGTATGGGTGGTCCCGGGAAACGAACCCACTACCCTGGCGTTACAAGCGCCATGATCTACCAACTGAGCTACAGAAGGACCAGTTACAGAGAGAAAGACCAGTTACAGAGAGCTAGACCAGTTACAGAGAGAGAAAGACCAGTTACAGAGAGAAAGACCAGTTACAGAGAGACTAGTTGAGAGAGAAAAAGAACAGTTACAGAGAGAGAAAGACCAGTTACAGAGAGAGAAAGACCAGTTACAGAGAGAGAAAGACCAGTTACAGAGAGAGAAAGACCAGTTACAGAGAGAAAGACCAGTTACCCAGAGAGAAAGACCCATTACAGAGAGAGAAAGACCAGTTACAGAGAGAAAGACCAGTTACAGAGAGCTAGACCAGTTGCAGAGAGAGAAAGACCAGTTACAGAGAAAGACCAGTTACAGAGAGCTAGACCAGTTACAGAGAAGGAAAGACCAGTTACAGAGAGAGAAAGACCAGTTACAGAGAGACTAGTTGCAGAGAGAAAAAGACCAGTTACAGAGAGAGAAAGACCAGTTACAGAGAGAAAGACCTGTTGCAGAGAGAAAGACCTGTTACAGTGAGAGAAAGACCAGTTACAGAGAGAAAGACCAGTTACAGAGAGAGAAAGACCAGTTACAGAGAGAGAAAGACCAGTTACAGAGAGAGAGACCAGTTACAGAGAGAGACAGACCAGTTACAGAGAGAGAGAGACCAGAGAGAGAGAGACCAGTTACAGAGAGAGAAAGAACAGTTACAGAGAGCTAGACCAGTTACAGAGAAAGAAAGACCAGTTACAGAGAGAGAAAGACCAGTTACAGAGAGACTAGTTGCAGAGAGAAAAGACCAGTTACAGAGAGAGAAAGACCAGTTACAGAGAGAGAAAGACCAGTTACAGAGAGAAAGAGCTGTTACAGAGAGAGAAAGACCAGTTACAGAGAGAGAAAGACCAGTTACAGAGAGAGAAATACCAGTTACAGAGAGAAAGACCAGTTACACAGACAGAAAGACCCGTTACAGAGAGAGAAAGACCAGTTACAGAGAGAAAGACCAGTTACAGAGAGCTAGACCAGTTACAGAGAAAGACCAGTTACAGAGAGAGAAAGACCAGTTACAGAGAGATAAAGACCAGTTACAGAGAGAAGGACCAGTTACAGAGAGAGAAAGACCAGTTACAGAGAGAGAGACCAGTTACAGAGACAGACCAGTTACAGACCAGTTACAGAGAGAGAGACCAGTTACAGAGAGAGAGACCAGTTACAGAGAAAGGCCAGTTACAGAGAGAGAAAGACCAGTTACAGAGAGAGAGACCAGTTACAGAGAGAGAAAGACCAGTTACAGAGAGAAAGACCAGTTACAGAGAGAGACCAGTTACAGAGAGAGAAAGACCAGTTACAGAGAGAGAGACCAGTTACAGAGAGAGAAAGACCAGTTACAGAGAGAGAGACCAGTTACAGAGAGAAAGACCAGTTACAGAGAAGAGACCAGTTACAGAGAGAAAGACCAGTTACAGAGAGAAAGACCAGTTACAGAGAGAGACCAGTTACAGACCAGAGAGAAAGACCAGTTACAGAGAGAGAAAGACCAGTTACAGAGAGAGAAAGACCAGTTACAGAGAGACCAGTTACAGAGAGAAAGACCAGTTACAGAGAGAGAGACCAGTTACAGAGAGAGAACCAGTTACAGAGAGAAAGACCAGTTACAGTTACAGAGAGATACAGACCAGAGATACAGACCAGTTACAGAGAGAGAAAGACCAGTTACAGAGAGAAAGACCAGTTACAGAGAGCTAGACCAGTTACAGAGAGAGAAAGACCAGTTACAGAGAGAAAGACCAGTTACAGAGAGAAAGACCAGTTACAGACCAGTTACAGAGAGAGACCAGTTACAGAGAGCTAGACCAGTTACAGAGAGAAAGACCAGTTACATAGAGAAAGACCAGTTACAGAGAGAAAGACCAGTTACAGAGAGCTAAATAATAAAATAAATAATATGCCATTTAGCAGACGCTTTATCCAGTTACAGTCATGTGTGCATACATTCTAGTATGGGTGGTCCCGGGAAAGACCCACTACCCTGGCGTTACATGATCTACCAACTGAGCTACAGAAGGACCAGTTACAGAGAGAAAGACCAGTTACAGAGAGCTAGACCAGTTACAGAGAGAGAAAGACCAGTTACAGAGAGAGAAAGACCAGTTACAGAGAGACTAGTTGAGAGAGAAAAAGAACAGTTACAGAGAGAGAAAGACCAGTTACAGAGAGAGAAAGACCAGTTACAGAGAGAGAAAGACCAGTTACAGAGAGAGAAAGACCAGTTACAGAGAGAAAGACCAGTTACACAGAGAGAAAGACCCATTACAGAGAGAAAGACCAGTTACAGAGAGAAAGACCAGTTACAGAGAGCTAGACCAGTTGCAGAGAGAGAAAGACCAGTTACAGAGAGAGAAAGACCAGTTACAGAGAGCTAAATAATAAAATAAATAATATGCCATTTAGCAGAGCTTTTATCCAAAGCGACTTACAGTCATGTGTGCATACATTCTACGTATGGGTGGAGGGAAAGACCACTACCCTGGCGTTACAAGCGCCAGATCTACCAACTGAGCTACAGAAGGACCAGTTACAGAGAGAAAGACCAGTTACAGAGAGCTAGACCAGTTACAGAGAGAGAAAGACCAGTTACAGAGAGAGAAAGACCAGTTACAGAGAGACAGAGAGAAAAAGAACAGTTACAGAGAGAGAAAGACCAGTTACAGAGAGAGAAAGACCAGTTACAGAGAGAGAAAGACCAGTTACAGAGAGAGAAAGACCAGTTACAGAGAGAAAGACCAGTTACACAGAGAGAAAGACCCATTACAGAGAGAAAGACCAGTTACAGAGAGAAAGACCAGTTACAGAGAGCTAGACCAGTTGCAGAGAAAGACCAGTTACAGAGAGAAAGACCAGTTTAGACAGTTACAGAGAGGAAAGACCAGTTACAGAGAGAAAGACCAGTTACAGAGAGACAGTTACAGAGAGAAAAGACCAGTTACAGAGAGAGAAAGACCAGTTACAGAGAGAAAGACCTGTTGCAGAGAGAAAGACCAGTTACAGAGAGAGAAAGACCAGTTACAGAGAGAGATAGACCAGTTACAGAGAGCTAGACCAGTTACAGAGAGAGAAAGACCAGTTACAGAGAGAGAAAGACCAGTTACATAGAGAAAGACCAGTTACAGAGAGAGAAAGACCAGTTACAGAGAGCTAAATAATAAAATAAATAATATGCCATTTAGCAGACGAAAGCGACTTACAGTCAGCATACATTCTACGAGAAGACTAGACCATGATTACCAAGAGCTACAGAAGGACCAGTTACAGAGAGAAAGACCAGTTACAGAGAGCTAGACCAGTTACAGAGAGAGAAAGACCAGTTACAGAGAGAGAAAGACCAGTTACAGAGAGACTAGTTGAGAGAGAAAAAGAACAGTTACAGAGAGAGAAAGACCAGTTACAGAGAGAGAAAGACCAGTTACAGAGAGAGAAAGACCAGTTACAGAGAGAGAAAGACCAGTTACAGAGAGAAAGACCAGTTACCCAGAGAGAAAGACCCATTACAGAGAGAGAAAGACCAGTTACAGAGAGAAAGACCAGTTACAGAGAGCTAGACCAGTTGCAGAGAGAGAAAGACCAGTTACAGAGAGAGAAAGACCAGTTACAGAGAGCTAGACCAGTTACAGAGAAGGAAAGACCAGTTACAGAGAGAGAAAGACCAGTTACAGAGAGACTAGTTGCAGAGAGAAAAAGACCAGTTACAGAGAGAGAAAGACCAGTTACAGAGAGAAAGACCTGTTGCAGAGAGAAAGACCTGTTACAGTGAGAGAAAGACCAGTTACAGAGAGAAAGACCAGTTACAGAGAGAGAAAGACCAGTTACAGAGAGAGAAAGACCAGTTACAGAGAGAGAGACCAGTTACAGAGAGAGACAGACCAGTTACAGAGAGAAAGAACAGTTACAGAGAGCTAGACCAGTTACAGAGAAAGAAAGACCAGTTACAGAGAGAAAGACCAGTTACAGAGAGACTAGTTGCAGAGAGAAAAGACCAGTTACAGAGAGAGAAAGACCAGTTACAGAGAGAAAGACCAGTTACAGAGAGAAAGAGCTGTTACAGAGAGAGAAAGACCAGTTACAGAGAGAGAAAGACCAGTTACAGAGAGAAATACCAGTTACAGAGAGAAAGACCAGTTACACAGAGAGAAAGACCCGTTACAGAGAGAGAAAGACCAGTTACAGAGAGAAAGACCAGTTACAGAGAGCTAGACCAGTTACAGAGAAAGACCAGTTACAGAGAGAGAAAGACCAGTTACAGAGAGATAAAGACCAGTTACAGAGAGAAGGACCAGTTACAGAGAGAGAAAGACCAGTTACAGAGAGAGAGACCAGTTACAGAGAGAGACAGACCAGTTACAGAGAGAGAGACCAGTTACAGAGAGAGAGACCAGTTACAGAGAGAGAGAAAGACCAGTTACAGAGAGAGAAAGGCCAGTTACAGAGAGAGAAAGACCAGTTACAGAGAGAGAGACCAGTTACAGAGAGAGAAAGACCAGTTACAGAGAGAGAAAGACCAGTTACAGAGAGAGAGACCAGTTACAGAGAGAGAAAGACCAGTTACAGAGAGAGAGACCAGCTACAGAGAGAGAAAGACCAGTTACAGAGAGAGAGACCAGTTACAGAGAGAAAGACCAGTTACAGAGAGATAGACCAGTTACAGAGAGATACAGACCAGTTACAGAGAGATACAGACCAGTTACAGAGAGAGAGACCAGTTACAGAGAGAAAGACCAGTTACAGAGAGAAAGACCAGTTACAGAGAGAGAGATCAGTTACAGAGAGAGAAAGACCAGTTACAGAGAGAGAGACCAGTTACAGAGAGAGAAAGACCAGTTACAGAGAGAGAGACCAGTTACAGAGAGAAAGACCAGTTCCAGAGAGATAGACCAGTTACAGAGAGATACAGACCAGTTACAGAGAGATACAGACCAGTTACAGAGAGAGAAAGACCAGTTACAGAGAGAGAAAGACCAGTTACAGAGAGAGATAGACCAGTTACAGAGAGCTAGACCAGTTACAGAGAGAGAAAGACCAGTTACAGAGAGAGAAAGACCAGTTACAGAGGGAGAAAGACCAGTTACAGAGAGAGATAGACCAGTTACAGAGAGAGCGACCAGTTACAGAGAGAGATAGACCAGTTACAGAGAGCTAGACCAGTTACAGAGAGAGAAAGACCAGTTACATAGAGAAAGACCAGTTACAGAGAGAGAAAGACCAGTTACAGAGAGCTAAATAATAAAATAAATAATATGCCATTTAGCAGACGCTTTTATCCAAAGCGACTTACAGTCATGTGTGCATACATTCTACGTATGGGTGGTCCCGGGAAACGAACCCACTACCCTGGCGTTACAAGCGCCATGATCTACCAACTGAGCTACAGAAGGACCAGTTACAGAGAGAAAGACCAGTTACAGAGAGCTAGACCAGTTACAGAGAGAGAAAGACCAGTTACAGAGAGAGAAAGACCAGTTACAGAGAGACTAGTTGAGAGAGAAAAAGAACAGTTACAGAGAGAGAAAGACCAGTTACAGAGAGAGAAAGACCAGTTACAGAGAGAGAAAGACCAGTTACAGAGAGAGAAAGACCAGTTACAGAGAGAAAGACCAGTTACACAGAGAGAAAGACCCATTACAGAGAGAGAAAGACCAGTTACAGAGAGAAAGACCAGTTACAGAGAGCTAGACCAGTTGCAGAGAGAGAAAGACCAGTTACAGAGAGAGAAAGACCAGTTACAGAGAGCTAGACCAGTTACAGAGAAGGAAAGACCAGTTACAGAGAGAGAAAGACCAGTTACAGAGAGACTAGTTGCAGAGAGAAAAAGACCAGTTACAGAGAGAGAAAGACCAGTTACAGAGAGAAAGACCTGTTGCAGAGAGAAAGACCAGTTACAGAGAGAGAAAGACCAGTTACAGAGAGAGATAGACCAGTTACAGAGAGCTAGACCAGTTACAGAGAGAGAAAGACCAGTTACAGAGAGAGAAAGACCAGTTACAGAGGGAGAAAGACCAGTTACAGAGAGAGATAGACCAGTTACAGAGAGAGCGACCAGTTACAGAGAGAAAGACCAGTTACAGAGAGCTAGACCAGTTACATAGAGAAAGACCAGTTACAGAGAGAGAAAGACCAGTTACAGAGAGCTAAATAATAAAATAAATAATATGCCATTTAGCAGACGCTTTTATCCAAAGCGACTTACAGTCATGTGTGCATACATTCTACGTATGGGTGGTCCCGGGAAACGAACCCACTACCCTGGCGTTACAAGCGCCATGATCTACCAACTGAGCTACAGAAGGACCAGTTACAGAGAGAAAGACCAGTTACAGAGAGCTAGACCAGTTACAGAGAGAGAAAGACCAGTTACAGAGAGAGAAAGACCAGTTACAGAGAGACTAGTTGAGAGAGAAAAAGAACAGTTACAGAGAGAGAAAGACCAGTTACAGAGAGAAAGACCAGTTACAGAGAGAGAAAGACCAGTTACAGAGAGAAAGACCAGTTACAGAGAGAAAGACCAGTTACACAGAGAGAAAGACCCATTACAGAGAGAGAAAGACCAGTTACAGAAAGAAAGACCAGTTACAGAGAGCTAGACCAGTTGCAGAGAGAGAAAGACCAGTTACAGAGAGAGAAAGACCAGTTACAGAGAGCTAGACCAGTTACAGAGAAGGAAAGACCAGTTACAGAGAGAGAAAGACCAGTTACAGAGAGGCTAGTTGCAGAGAGAAAAAGACCAGTTACAGAGAGAGAAAGACCAGTTACAGAGAGAAAGACCTGTTGCAGAGAGAAAGACCTGTTACAGTGAGAGAAAGACCAGTTACAGAGAGAAAGACCAGTTACAGAGAGAGAAAGACCAGTTACAGAGAGAGAAAGACCAGTTACAGAGAGAGAGACCAGTTACAGAGAGAGACAGACCAGTTACAGAGAGAGAGAGACCAGTTACAGAGAGAGAAAGAACAGTTACAGAGAGCTAGACCAGTTACAGAGAAAGAAAGACCAGTTACAGAGAGAGAAAGACCAGTTACAGAGAGACTAGTTGCAGAGAGAAAAGACCAGTTACAGAGAGAGAAAGACCAGTTACAGAGAGAGAAAGACCAGTTACAGAGAGAAAGAGCTGTTACAGAGAGAGAAAGACCAGTTACAGAGAGAGAAAGACCAGTTACAGAGAGAGAAATACCAGTTACAGAGAGAAAGACCAGTTACACAGAGAGAAAGACCCGTTACAGAGAGAGAAAGACCAGTTACAGAGAGAAAGACCAGTTACAGAGAGCTAGACCAGTTACAGAGAAAGACCAGTTACAGAGAGAGAAAGACCAGTTACAGAGAGATAAAGACCAGTTACAGAGAGAAGGACCAGTTACAGAGAGAGAAAGACCAGTTACAGAGAGAGAGACCAGTTACAGAGAGAGACAGACCAGTTACAGAGAGAAAGAGACCAGTTACAGAGAGAGAGACCAGTTACAGAGAGAGAAAGACCAGTTACAGAGAGAGAAAGGCCAGTTACAGAGAGAGCGAGGCCAGTTACAGAGAGAGAAAGAACAGTTACAGAGAGAAAGACCAGTTACAGAGAGCTAGACCAGTTACAGAGAAAGAAAGACCAGTTACAGAGAGAGAAAGACCAGTTACAGAGAGAAAGACCAGTTACAGTGAGCTAGACCAGTTGCAGAGAGAGAAAAGACCAGTTACAGAGAGAGAAAGACCAGTTACAGAGAAAGACCAGTTACAGAGAGAAAGACCAGTTACAGAGAGAAAGACCAGTTACAGAGAGAAAGACCAGTTACAGAGAGAAAGACCAGTTACAGAGAGAAAGACCAGTTACAGAGAGAGAAAGACCAGTTACAGAGAAGACCAGTTACAGAGAGAGAAAGAACAGTTACAGAGAGAAAGACCAGTTACAGACCAGTTACAGAGAAAAGACCAGTTACAGAGAGAGAAAGACCAGTTACAGAGAGAAAGACCAGTTACAGAGAGCTAGACCAGTTGCAGAGAGAGAAAGACCAGTTACAGAGAGAGAAAGACCAGTTACAGAGAAAGACCAGTTACAGAGAGAGAAAGACCAGTTACAGAGAGCTAAATAATAAAATAAATAAG
Source organism: Oncorhynchus gorbuscha (assembly GCF_021184085.1). NCBI lineage: Eukaryota > Metazoa > Chordata > Actinopteri > Salmoniformes > Salmonidae > Oncorhynchus > Oncorhynchus gorbuscha. The sequence goes on from NW_025749040.1 coordinate 21,542, forward strand.
ACCAGTTACAGACGATAGACAGTCAGTTACAGAGGTCCCGGGAAAGACCAGTTACAGCGCCAGACTGAGCTACAGAAGGACCAGTTACAGAGAGAAAGACCAGTTACAGAGAGCTAGACCAGTTACAGAGAGAGAAAGACCAGTTACAGAGAGAGAAAGACCAGTTACAGAGAGACTAGTTGAGAGAGAAAAAGAACAGTTACAGAGAAGAAAGACCAGTTACAGAGAGAGAAAGACCAGTTACAGAGAGAGAAAGACCAGTTACAGAAAGACCAGTTACAGAAGAAAGACCAGTTACCCAGAGAAAGACCCATTACAGAGAGAAAGACCAGTTACAGAGAGAAAGACCAGTTACAGAGAGCTAGACCAGTTACAGAGAGAGAAAGACCAGTTACAGAGAAAGACCAGTTACAGAGAGCTAGACCAGTTACAGAGAAGGAAAGACCAGTTACAGAGAAAGACCAGTTACAGAGAGACTAGTTGCAGAGAGAAAAAGACCAGTTACAGAGAGAGAAAGACCAGTTACAGAGAGAAAGACCTGTTGCAGAGAGAAAGACCTGTTACAGTGAGAGAAAGACCAGTTACAGAGAGAAAGACCAGTTACAGAGAGAGAAAGACCAGTTACAGAGAGAGAAAGACCAGTTACAGAGAGAGACCAGTTACAGAGAGAGACAGACCAGTTACAGAGAGAAGAGACCAGTTACAGAGAGAGAGAGACCAGTTACAGAGAGAGAAAGAACAGTTACAGAGAGCTAGACCAGTTACAGAGAAAGAAAGACCAGTTACAGAGAGAGAAAGACCAGTTACAGAGACTAGTTGCAGAGAGAAAAGACCAGTTACAGAGAGAGAAAGACCAGTTACAGAGAGAAAGACCAGTTACAGAGAGAAAGAGCTGTTACAGAGAGAGAAAGACCAGTTACAGAGAGAGAAAGACCAGTTACAGAGAGAGAAATACCAGTTACAGAGAGAAAGACCAGTTACACAGAGAGAAAGACCCGTTACAGAGAGAGAAAGACCAGTTACAGAGAGAAAGACCAGTTACAGAGAGCTAGACCAGTTACAGAGAAAGACCAGTTACAGAGAGAGAAAGACCAGTTACAGAGAGATAAAGACCAGTTACAGAGAGAAGGACCAGTTACAGAGAGAGAAAGACCAGTTACAGAGAGAGAGACCAGTTACAGAGAGAGACAGACCAGTTACAGAGAGAAAGAGACCAGTTACAGAGAGAGAGACCAGTTACAGAGAGAGAAAGACCAGTTACAGAGAGAGAAAGGCCAGTTACAGAGAGAGAAAGACCAGTTACAGAGAGAGAGACCAGTTACAGAGAGAGAAAGACCAGTTACAGAGAGAAAGACCAGTTAAGAGACCAGTTACAGAGAGAAAGACCAGTTACAGAGAGAGAGACCAGTTACAGAGAGAGAAAGACCAGTTACAGAGAGAGAGACCAGTTACAGAGAGAAAGACCAGTTACAGAGATAGACCAGTTACAGAGAGATACAGACCAGTTACAGAGAGAGATACAGACCAGTTACAGAGAGAGAGACCAGTTACAGAGAGAAAGACCAGTTACAGAGAGAAAGACCAGTTACAGAGAGAGATCAGTTACAGAGAGAAAGACCAGTTACAGAGAGAGACCAGTTACAGAGAGAAAAGACCAGTTACAGAGAGAGACCAGTTACAGAGAGAAAGACCAGTTCCAGAGAGATAGACCAGTTACAGAGAGATACAGACCAGTTACAGAGATACAGACCAGTTAAAGACCAGTTACAGAGAGAGAAAGACCAGTTACAGAGAGAGATAGACCAGACAGAGAGCTAGACCAGTTACAGAGAGAGAAAGACCAGTTACAGAGAGAGAAAGACCAGTTACAGAGGGAGAAAGACCAGTTACAGAGAGAAAGACCAGTTACAGAGAGATAGACCAGTTACAGAGAGAGATAGACCAGAGAGAAAAGACCAGTTACAGAGAGAGAAAGACCAGTTACATAGAGAAAGACCAGTTACAGAGAGAGAAAGACCAGTTACAGAGAGCTAAATAATAAAATAAATAATATGCCATTTAGACGCTTTATCCAAAGCGACTTACAGTCATGTGTGCATACATTCTACGTATGGGTGGTCCCGGGAAAGAACCCACTACCCTGGCGTTACAAGCGCCATGATCTACCAACTGAGCTACAGAAGGACCAGTTACAGAGAGAAAGACCAGTTACAGAGAGCTAGACCAGTTACAGAGAGAGAAAGACCAGTTACAGAGAGAGAAAGACCAGTTACAGAGAGACTAGTTGAGAGAGAAAAAGAACAGTTACAGAGAGAGAAAGACCAGTTACAGAGAGAGAAAGACCAGTTACAGAGAGAGAAAGACCAGTTACAGAGAGAGAAAGACCAGTTACAGAGAGAAAGACCAGTTACACAGAGAGAAAGACCCATTACAGAGAGAGAAAGACCAGTTACAGAGAAAGACCAGTTACAGAGAGCTAGACCAGTTGCAGAGAGAGAAAGACCAGTTACAGAGAGAGAAAGACCAGTTACAGAGAGCTAGACCAGTTACAGAGAAGGAAAGACCAGTTACAGAGAGAGAAAGACCAGTTACAGAGAGACTAGTTGCAGAGAGAAAAGACCAGTTACAGAGAGAAAGACCAGTTACAGAGAGAAAGACCAGTTGCAGAGAGAGAAAGACCAGTTACAGAGAGAGAAAGACCAAAGACCAGTTACAGAGAGAGAAAGACCAGTTACAGAGAGAGAAAGACCAGTTACAGAGGAGAAAGACCAGTTACAGAGAGACCAGAAAGACCAGTTACAGAGAGAGAAGACCAGTTTACCAGAGAGAGAAAGACCAGTTACATAGAGAGAGAAAGACCAGTTACAGAGAGCTAAATAATAAAATAAATAATATGCCATTTAGCAGACGCTTTTAGAAAGACCTTACAGTCATGTGTGCATACATTCTAGTATGGGTGGAGAAACGAACCCACTACCCTGGCGTTACAAGCGCCATGAACCAACTGAGTTACAGAGAAGGACCAGTTACAGAGAGAAAGACCAGTTACAGAGAGCTAGACCAGTTACAGAGAGAGAAAGACCAGTTACAGAGAGAGAAAGACCAGTTACAGAGAGACTAGTTGAGAGAGAAAAAGAACAGTTACAGAGAGAGAAAGACCAGTTACAGAGAGAGAAAGACCAGTTACAGAAAAGACCAGTTACAGAGAGAGAAAGACCAGTTACAGAGAGAAAGACCAGTTACAGAGAAAGACCCATTACAGAGAAAGACCAGTTACAGAAAGAAAGACCAGTTACAGAGAGCTAGACCAGTTGCAGAGAGAGAAAGACCAGTTACAGAGAGAGAAAGACCAGTTACAGAGAGCTAGACCAGTTACAGAGAAGGAAAGACCAGTTACAGAGAGAGAAAGACCAGTTACAGAGAGGCTAGTTGCAGAGAGAAAAAGACCAGTTACAGAGAGAGAAAGACCAGTTACAGAGAGAAAGACCTGTTGCAGAGAGAAAGACCTGTTACAGAGAGAAAGACCAGTTACAGAGAGAAAGACCAGTTACAGAGAGAGAAAGACCAGTTACAGAGAGAGAAAGACCAGTTACAGAGAGAGAGACCAGTTACAGAGAGAGACAGACCAGTTACAGAGAGAGAGAGACCAGTTACAGAGAGAGAAAGAACAGTTACAGAGAGCTAGACCAGTTACAGAGAAAGAAAGACCAGTTACAGAGAGAGAAAGACCAGTTACAGAGAGACTAGTTGCAGAGAGAAAAGACCAGTTACAGAGAGAGAAAGACCAGTTACAGAGAGAGAAAGACCAGTTACAGAGAGAAAGAGCTGTTACAGAGAGAGAAAGACCAGTTACAGAGAGAGAAAGACCAGTTACAGAGAGAGAAATACCAGTTACAGAGAGAAAGACCAGTTACACAGAGAGAAAGACCCGTTACAGAGAGAGAAAGACCAGTTACAGAGAGAAAGACCAGTTACAGAGAGCTAGACCAGTTACAGAGAAAGACCAGTTACAGAGAGAGAAAGACCAGTTACAGAGAGATAAAGACCAGTTACAGAGAGAAGGACCAGTTACAGAGAGAGAAAGACCAGTTACAGAGAGAGAGACCAGTTACAGAGAGAGACAGACCAGTTACAGAGAGAAAGAGACCAGTTACAGAGAGAGAGACCAGTTACAGAGAGAGAAAGACCAGTTACAGAGAGAGAAAGGCCAGTTACAGAGAGAGCGAGGCCAGTTACAGAGAGAGAAAGAACAGTTACAGAGAGAAAGACCAGTTACAGAGAGCTAGACCAGTTACAGAGAAAGAAAGACCAGTTACAGAGAGAGAAAGACCAGTTACAGAGAGAAAGACCAGTTACAGTGAGCTAGACCAGTTGCAGAGAGAGAAAGACCAGTTACAGAGAGAGAAAGACCAGTTACAGAGAGAAAGACCAGTTACAGAGAGAAAGACCAGTTACAGAGAGAGAAAGACCAGTTACAGAGAGAAAGACCAGTTACAGAGAGAAAGACCAGTTACACAGAGAGAAAGACCTGTTACAGAGAGAGAAAGACCAGTTACAGAGAGAAAGACCAGTTACAGAGAGAGAAAGACCAGTTACAGAGAGAGAAAGACCAGTTACAGAGAGAGAAAGACCAGTTACAGTGAGAAAGACCAGTTACAGAGAGAAAGACCAGTTACAGAGAGCTAGACCAGTTACGGAGAGAGAAAGACCAGTTACAGAGGGAAAGACCAGTTTCAGAGAGATAGACCAGTTACAGAGAGATAGACCAGTTACAGAGAGAAAGACCAGTTACAGAGAGAGAAAGACCAGTTACAGAGAGCTAGATCAGTTACAGAGAGAGAAAGACCAGTTACAGAGAGAAAGACCAGTTACAGAGAGCAAGACCAGTTACAGAGAAAGAAAGACCAGTTACAGAGAGAGAAAGACCAGTTACAGAGAGACTAGTTGCAGAGAGAAAAATACCAGTTACAGAGAGAGAAAGACCAGTTACAGAGAGAGAGACCAGTTACAGAGAGAGAGAGACCAGTTACAGAGAGAGAGAGACCAGTTACAGAGAGAGAAAGAACAGTTACAGAGAGAGAAACACCAGTTACAGAGAGAGAAAGACCAGTTACAGAGAGAAAGACCAGTTACAGAGAGCTAGACCAGTTACAGAGAGAAAGACCAGTTACAGAGAGAGAAAGACCAGTTACAGAGAGAGAAAGACCAGTTACAGAGAGCTAGACCAGTTACAGAGAGAGAAAGACCAGTTACAGAGAGAAAGACCAGTTACAGAGAGCTAGACCAGTTACATAGAACGAAGGACCAGTTACAGAGAGAGAAAGACCAGTTACAGAGAGACTAGTTGCAGAGAGAAAAATACCAGTTACAGAGAGAGAAAGACCAGTTACAGAGAGATAAAGACCAGTTACAGAGAGAAGGACCAGTTACAGAGAGAGAAAGACCAGTTACAGAGAGAGAGAGACCAGTTACAGAGAGAGACAGACCAGTTACAGAGAGAAAGAGACCAGTTACATAGAGAGAGAGACCAGTTACAGAGAGAGAAAGACCAGTTACAGAGAGAGAAAGGCCAGTTACAGAGAGAGAGACCAGTTACAGAGAGAGAAAGAACAGTTACAGAGAGAAAGACCAGTTACAGAGAGCTAGACCAGTTACAGAGAAACAAAGACCAGTTATAGAGAGAGAAAGTCCAGTTACAGAGAGACTAGTTGCAGAGAGAAAAAGACCAGTTACAGAGAGAGAAAGACCAGTTACAGAGAGAGAAAGACCAGTTACAGAGAGAAAGACCTGTTACAGAGAGAGAAAGACCAGTTACAGAGAGATAAAGACCAGTTACAGAGAGAGAAAGACCAGTTACAGAGAGAGAAAGACCAGTTACAGAGAGCTAGACCAGTTACAGAGAAAGAAAGACCAGTTACAGAGAGAGAAAGACCAGTTACAGAGAGACTAGTTGCAGAGAGAAAAAGACCAGTTACAGAGAGAGAAAGACCAGTTACAGAGAGAGAAAGACCAGTTACAGAGAGAAAGACCTGTTACAGAGAGAGAAAGAACAGTTACAGAGAGATAAAGACCAGTTACAGAGAGAGAAAGACCAGTTACAGAGAGAGAAAGACCAGTTACAGAGAGAGAAAGACCAGTTACAGAGAGAGAGACCAGTTACAGAGAGAGAAAGACCAGTTACAGAGAGAGAGAGACCAGTTACAGAGAGAGAAAGACCAGTTGCAGAGAGAGAAAGACCAGTTACAGAGAGAGAAAGGCCAGTTACAGAGAGAGAGAGACCAGTTACAGAGAGAGAAAGAACAGTTACAGAGAGAAAGACCAGTTACAGAGAGCTAGACCAGTTACAGAGAAAGAAAGACCAGTTATAGAGAGAGAAAGTCCAGTTACAGAGAGACTAGTTGCAGAGAGAAAAAGACCAGTTACAGAGAGAGAAAGACCAGTTACAGAGAGAGAAAGACCAGTTACAGAGAGAAAGACCTGTTACAGAGAGAGAAAGACCAGTTACAGAGAGATAAAGACCAGTTACAGAGAGAGAAAGACCAGTTACAGAGAGAGAAAGACCAGTTACAGAGAGAGAAAGACCAGTTACAGAGAGCTAGACCAGTTACAGAGAAAGAAAGACCAGTTACAGAGAGAGAAAGACCAGTTACAGAGAGACTAGTTGCAGAGAGAAAAAGACCAGTTACAGAGAGAGAAAGACCAGTTACAGAGAGAGAAAGACCAGTTACAGAGAGAAAGACCTGTTACAGAGAGAGAAAGAACAGTTACAGAGAGATAAA
>NW_025749041.1:2500-28316 GCF_021184085.1 Oncorhynchus gorbuscha
GGTGGTAGAAGTGGTAGTAGTAATGGTAGTAGTGGTAGTAATGGTAGTGGTGGTAGTAGAGGTAGTAGTAGTAGTAGTAGTGGTAATGGTGGTGGTGGTAGAAGTGGTAGTAGTAATGGTAGTAGTGGTAGTAGTAATGGTAGTGGTGGTAGTAGTAGTAGTAGTAGTAGTAGTGGTGGTAGTGGTGGTGGTAGTAGTGGTAATGGTGGTAGTAGAGGTAGTAGTAATGGTAATGGTGGTGGTAGTAGGTAGTAGTAGTAGTAGTGGTGGTAGTAGTGGTGGTGGTACTGGTAATGGTGGTAGTAATGGTAGTAGTGGTAGTGGTGGTGGTAGTAGTAGTAATGGTAGTAGTAGTAGTGGTAGTGGTAGTAGTAGTAGTAGTAGTAGTAGTAGTAGTGGTAATGGTGGTGGTGGTAGAAGTGGTAGTAGTAATGGTAGTGGTGGTAGTAGAGGTAGTAGTAGTAGTAGTAGTAGTGGTAATGGTGGTGGTGTAGAAATACTGATGTGTTCTAAATATTTAACTTCAGAACTGTACCCTTCCCAACCCTGTGTAGTTCAGTTGGTTAGAATGTGGCGTTAGCAGCACCAAGGTCATGGGTCTCAGCCTACATACATGACTGAACAGACAGGGAGATCATGTCCCTTTAAGCCACTGGACCGGTAACACTTGGAACCTTTCCCCTTGGAAGATTAGAATATTTTATGTGCGGTTATGACCCTCTCGAGCCACATGCAAATCAATGAAGTGACAGCGGCCATCGGCCACCCGTCGAAGGTCCCTGGTCCCCACTCACTCACCCTGTAAGTGATCACTGCCAGGACACACACAATGTAAGTGATGAAAACACACACACAAACTCACCGTGTAAGTGATCACTGCCAACATGCCAATCAAGGTCAAGGAGCTGATGGAGAAAGACAGGGCTGGTACACCATCTGTAGGGGAGGGAGGGAGGGAGGGAGGGTGGGGAGGGAGGGAGGGAGGGAGGAGGGGGGAGAGAGAGAGGAGAGAGAGAGAGAGAGAGAGAGAGAGAGGGTGAGAGAGAGGGGGTGAGAGAGAGGGGAGTTGAGAGGAAGGGGGTGAGAGGGAGAGAGAAGGGAGGGTGAGAGGGGAGGGTGAGAGGGAGAGAGAGAAGGGAGGGTGAGAGGGAGAGAGAGAGGGAGGGTGAGAGGGGGATGGTGAGAGGGGAGGGTGAGAGGGTGAGAGGGGGAGGGTGAGAGGAGAGAGAGAGGGGAGGGTGAGAGGGAGAGAGAGAAGGGAGAGTGAGGGAGAGAGAGAGAGAGAAGGGAGGGTGAGAGAGAGGGTGAGAGAAGAGAGAGAAAGAGAGATAGAGAGAGAGATAGAGAGAAAGAGAGGGAGAGAGAGAGAGAGCACAAAAAAACATTGTAAGTAGATGCCAAACAGTGAGAGCATGTTCTATTCTGTTCTCTTCCTGTAACTGTAACTGAAATGATGAATGGACACTTGAGATATTTCAATCAGCTGAAAGAGATGTTTCAGATAATGTACATGTTTGATTTGTTTCCATTCATTCCCCCATTTCATCTCTGGTTCAAGGGTTGTCACAGAAAGGTCACAGATACTTTTGGCCTCGAAACATCAAACTTTTCGGTACGTCAGGAAAAATACATTTAGAAAATGAAAAAGGGCATTTAGAACGGTCTAATGTAATTTCAAATGCTAAAGACAGTATTATATGAAACATGACATGAAGAAAGCACTAATGTTATCCCAGTATATTATTTCAGAGTTCAGCATATTAACAGACGTGTCTTTTACCATTTGTAAAGAACATTTCAAATGGATGTTCTTTAGGGTTTTAGGCTGGGTGTCTGTACAGCACTGTGACAACTGCTGATGTAAAAGAGCTTTATGAAAAACATTTGATTTGATTATAAATTGATTGATGTTGATTAAAATCTAATACTATTATAGATCCTAAACAATCCAAGAGTGCAGAATATTAACAAAGCCAAACGCCTGGCTCTCTGTCCTGTTGATTAGCTTGATGTGTGTCACATTTGATGGAGAAGAAGAAAGGCCATTTGATGAGAAGGGAAGGGGAGAAGGTGGCCGGGGCCTCCCGTCATGGATGAAGGACAGTGGGTGTCAGTCAGACCAGCTGTCAGGGATGGAGCCAGAAGACCCAGAAGACAGAAAGATTGATGGGTAGAGTGATCGCCTCTCTCCCATGATAGGATCCCAACTGTCAGGGAAGAGTGGGCTGAAAGCAGCCCCACTGTTGGCCCCTCATGGTTCCCCCTGGTTCTTGCCACAGTTCCCCCTCTGGCCCTCAGAAGCAGGCCTAAGCCCTGATGTGCCTAACAGCAGACCTGGGATCAAATACTATTTGAAATGGTTTTATTTGATTTAGTCTTAAAATAAATCAAATAAACCCTGACAACCTGGAGTGCCAGATGGCCAGGGTTTGTAGTCTTGTAACTATTGTAATGGTTGCCCGTAGTTGTTACTCTTCGTGCTGGTTTTACCCTGGTTCTCTGTACTGTTCCACCATTACCTGGGTTCAAATATAGTTGTAATACTTTAGCTGGGCTTAATTGAGCTTTCCTGACACAACAGATGTGGAAGTCCAAACCCTGCCCATCTGGCACTCCAGGCAGGCTAAAACAAACACTCAAATGACTGGAAATGATTTGAAATAGTAGTTGAACCCAGGTATGCCCAGTGGTGTCGAGATCACCTGTCATGTTAGCCTAGATATTACAGTATCCTGCTGCCTACCAGGCTGCTCAATCATCCTACTTCGTTTGATCATCAAAAACAACAAACTCCCTTTTATTAATTGATGACATCCCCAAGATAGACGCTGCGTTAACGTTTCTCGCAAACCATTTTTGTAGACTAGGACTTTTCCAGGACACAGACACGGGAGGAAAATGGATATAAATTAAATACTTGCGCCTAATTGTCGTGTGGACATAACGGGAAAAGAACTAACCCGTTTGAAGTCTGACAGCCTGAAATGAGCATTAACATTTGAATAGGTGTTTTCCTTTGTGATCTCCTCCAGCTTTTGTTAAGTGTCTGAGCTTGGTAAGTACGAGAGACAATACACTGAGCAGGTTCTGCAGAGGACAGCATGAGTGAAGTCCCCTCACAGAGAGACAGACCGAGGATGTTATGTCTGCTGCCTCTGTCGGCTTTGGGTTTATTAAATCACTTTTTTTCAGGGGATTAGACAGAGAGAATAAAGTATATTACCAGGCGTGGTGCTCCACATCTGAAGAAGAAGAAAGCTAGGTTCCATAGACATGGAGAGAAGGCAAACCTCCACCACTCTCAGTATCAGCAGAAGAAAGCTAGGTTCCATAGACATGGAGAGAAGGCTAACCTCCACCACTCTCAGTATCAGCAGAAGAAAGCTAGGTTCCATAGACATGGAGAGAAGGCAAACCTCCACCACTCTCAGTATCAGCAGAAGAAAGCTAGGTTCCATAGACATGGAGAGAAGGCTAACCTCCACCACTCTCAGTATCAGCAGAAGAAAGCTAGGTTCCATAGACATGGAGAGAAGGCAAACCTCCACTGGGAGACTAGCTAACCTCCACCACTCTCAGTATCAGCAGAAGAAAGCTAGGTTCCATAGGCATGGAGAGAAGGCTAACCTCCACCACTCTCAGTATCAGCAGAAGAAAGCTAGGTTCCATAGATATGGAGAGAAGGCAAACCTCCACCACTCTCAGTATCAGCAGAAGAAAGCTAGGTTCCATAGACATGGAGAGAAGGCTAACCTCCACCACTCTCAGTATCAGCAGAAGAAAGCTAGGTTCCATAGACATGGAGAGAAGGCAAACCTCCACCACTCTCAGTATCAGCAGAAGAAAGCTAGGTTCCATAGACATGGAGAGAAGGCAAACCTCCACCACTCTCAGTATCAGCAGAAGAAAGCTAGGTTCCATAGACATGGAGAGAAGGCAAACCTCCACCACTCTCAGTATCAGCAGATGAAAGCTAGGTTCCATAGACATGGAGAGAAGGCAAACCACCACCACTCTCAGTATCAGCAGAAGAAAGCTAGGTTCCATAGACATGGAGAGAAGGCAAACCTCCACCACTCTCAGCATCAGCAGAAGAAAGCTAGGTTCCATAGACATGGAGAGAAGGCTAACCTCCACCACTCTCAGCATCAGCAGAAGAAAGCTAGGTTCCATAGACATGGAGAGAAGGCAGAACCTCCACCATGGAGAGAAGGCTCTCAGCATCAGCAGAAGAAAGCTAGGTTCCATAGACATGGAGAGAAGGCTAACCTCCACCACTCTCAGCATCAGCAGAAGAAAGCTAGGTTCCATAGACATGGAGAGAAGGCTAACCTCCACCACTCTCAGTATCAGCAGAAGAAAGCTAGGTTCCATAGACATGGAGAGAAGGCTAACCTCCACCACTCTCAGTATCAGCAGAAGAAAGCTAGGTTCCATAGACATGGAGAGAAGGCTCTCCACCACTCAGTATCAGCAGAAGAAAGCTAGGTTCCATAGACATGGAGAGAAGGCTAACCTCCACCACTCTCAGTATCAGCAGAAGAAAGCTAGGTTCCATAGACATGGAGAGAAGGCTAACCTCCACCACTCTCAGCATCCATAGACATGGAGAGAAGGCTCCAGGTTCCATAGACATGGAGAGAAGGCAAACCTCCACTCTCAGCATCAGCAGAAGAAAGCTAGGTTCCATAGACATGGAGAGAAGGCAAACCTCCACCACTCTCAGCATCAGCAGAAGAAAGCTAGGTTCCATAGACATGGAGAGAAGGCTAACCTCCACCACTCTCAGCAGCACCACTGGGGGCTATCGCCATATTAAAGTAGTTAATTTTCTTCTTATTATTCTTCATTGGCGGTTTGTAAACAAACTGAAAATATGTATACCACCACCTACTGTGCTTAGACTGTGTAGTCTGAACAGGCATACATCCATAAAGCCTTTAATGCCCATGCTAAACAGGCTTTGTGGAAAATGTGCCTTCTATCCAACTCTGCAGGAATCTCTAAGTGCAGGAATGAGATCAGGAAGCCCTTATCTCCTAGTGCATATAGCCATGGCCCTTCAGGCTCCGTGTACACCGAGGAGAGGAGCCTTCCTACCTTCCACCGATGCAGTGAGGAGAAGTGTTTATTAAAACAGCTGCTTCAGCCCCAGCACTCCCAGACAGCACTCGGCTGCTTCTCCTTCCTGTCTGTAGCAGAGATGGAATCATGCGGATATGGACACGCACACTAAAGCTGCAACTGGATTAGTAGGCATGCAGGTGGTGGTGAGAGGTGGAAGTGGAGAGAGATAGACACACACACAGGTGGAAGTGGATGTAGAGAGATCCACTCACACAGGTGGAAGTGGATGTAGAGAGATCCACTCACACAGGTGGAAGTGGAGAGAGAGACACACACACACACACAGGTGGAAGTGGAGAGACACACACACACACACACACACACACACACACACACACACACACACACACACACACACACACACACACACACACACACACACACACACACACACACACACACACACACACACACACACACACACACACACACACACACACACACACACAGGTGGAAGTGGATGTAGAGAGAGAGAGACACACACACAGGTGGATGTGGATGTAGAGAGAGAGACACACACAGGTGGAAGTGGATGTAGAGAGAGAGACACACACGCACACACACACACAGGTGGAAGTAGAGAGACACACACACAGGTGGAAGTGGATGTAGAGAGAGAGACACACACACACACAGGTGGAAGTAGAGAGACACACACACAGGTGGAAGTGGATGTAGAGAGAGAGACACACACGCACACACACAGGTGGAAGTGGATGTAGAGAGAGAGACACACACGCACACACACACACAGGTGGAAGTAGAGAGACACACACACAGGTGGAAGTGGATGTAGAGAGACACACACACACACACACACACACACACACACACACACACACACACACACACACACACACACACACACACACACACACACACACACACACACACACACACACACACACACACACACACACAGGTGGAAGTGGATGTAGAGAGAGAGAGAGAGACACACACACAGGTGGAAGTGGATGTAGAGAGAGACACACACGCACACACACACACAGGTGGAAGTGGATGGAAGTGGATGTAGAGAGAGAGAGACACACACACACACACACACACACAGGTGGTAGAGACACACACACAGGTGGAAGTGGATGTAGAGAGAGACACACACACACACACACACAGGTGGAAGTAGAGAGACACACACACAGGTGGAAGTGGATGTAGAGAGAGACACACACACACACACACACAGGTGGAAGTAGAGAGACACACACACAGGTGGAAGTGGATGTAGAGAGAGACACACACACACACACACACACACACACACACACAGGTGGAATTGGATGTAGAGAGAGACACACACACACAGGTGGAATTGGATGTAGAGAGAGACACACACACACAGGTGGAATTGGATGGAGACACACACACACACACACACACACACACACACACACACACACACACACACACACACACACACACACACACACACACACACACACACACACACACACACACACACACACACACACACACACACAGGTGGAATTGTATGTAGAGAGAGACACACACACACACAGGTGGAAGTGGATGTAGAGAGAAGGTGAGAAGCTGTCTGAGACATGTTGGTGTAAGACCTCGGGGGGTCTGTCTGTTCAAATAGCTGGTGAGATCATCATGGCGAACCATGGAAAAATCCTGCTGTTATGCCCCTTAAGGTTCAAGCACAAGATACTTATCGAACTGTACAGGGATAGTAGTAGATATACAAGCAATCCTGTCATACAGTAGAGAGGTGTTTACAGCCTGTTTAAAGGGTGAATATGGAACAGGGGTCAAGGAGAATAAAACCCTTCACCAGTATTGTTTTAATCACGTGTCATGATTTCATGATTTCTGTTGGCTACTTTCTTTTTTAAACCTTTATTTAACTAGTGAAGTCAGTTAAGAACAAATTCTTATTTTCAATGACGGCCTAGTGGGTTAACTGCCTGTTCAGGGGCAGAACGACAAATTTGTACCTTGTCAGCTCGGGGGTTTGAACTTGCAACCTTCTGGTTACTAGTCCAGCGCTCTAACCACTAGGCTACTCTGCCGCCCCACTGAGGTGGTGGGAGGTTGGTGAGTAGTTCCCTGATAATATGTTTCATATATTTCCTTTAATCTAAAGGACAGCCTTATTCCACTGCTTCTCAGTATCAAAAGGCAAAACAACCAGATATTGCTGAACATTGACAACAAGCTTTAAAATATTTAGTGATGAGAAGACAATATGGTCTTAAAAAACAGCTGCACTTCCTTCCGATGCTTCTCAACAGTCTGAGTCACTAACTATGGTTGAAAACTGAAACTGCCGACAGGCATCAAAAGCCTTCAGTGTGGCGTCACGTGCTCAGTCTTCCATCCTGGTACTGGTCGTATTAAATGGGTCTGCTTCTCCAGGCTCTTGATCTGGTAAGCAGGAGGGTTAAGGAAAGGGGAAGGGATGACCTACTCAGATGCACAACTCAATGCATTCAACCAAAATGTGTCTTCTGCATTTAACCCAACCCCTCTGAATCAGAGAGGTGAGGGGGGGCTGTTTTGGGACAGTCCTAAATCGCACCCTATTCTCTACAGTTGAAGTCGGATGTTTACATACACTTAGGTTGGTGTCATTAAAACTCATTTTTCAACCACTCCACAAATGTCTCGTTAACAAACTATAGTTTTGGCAAGTTGGTGAGGACATCTACTTTGTGCTTGACACAAGTAATTTCTCCAACAATTGTTTACAGACAGATTATTTTACTTATTCTATCACAATTCCAGTGGGTCAGAGGTTCACATACACTACATTGACTGTGCCTTTAAACAGCTTGGAAAATTCCAGAAAATGATGTCATGGCTTTAGAAGCTTCTGATAGGCTAATTGACATCATGAGTCAATTGGAGGTGTACCTGTGGATGTATTTCAAGGCCTACCTTCAAACTCTGTGCCTCTTTGCTTGACATCATGGGAAAATCAAAAGAAACTAGTATAAACACCAGCTCTGTCAGGAGGAAAGGGCCAACATTCACCCAACTTATTGTGGATAGGTTGTGGAAGGCTACCCGAAACGTTTAACCCAAGTTAAACAATTTAAAGGCAATGGTACCAAATACTAATTGAGTATATGTAAACTTCTGACCCACTGGGAATGTGATGAAATAAATAAAAGCTGAAATAAATCATTCTCTTTACTATTATTCTGACATTTCACATTCTTAAAATAAAGTGGTGATCCTAACTGACCTAAAACAGTGGATTTTTACTTGGATTAAATGTCAGGAATTGTGAAAAACAGAGTTGAAATGTTTTTGTCTAAGGTGTATGTAAACTTCTGACTTCAACTGTATATAGTGCACTACTTTTAACCAGGACCCATGGCATTTGAGATGCAGTCTTGTTATGTCTATGCTATATA
Source organism: Oncorhynchus gorbuscha (assembly GCF_021184085.1). NCBI lineage: Eukaryota > Metazoa > Chordata > Actinopteri > Salmoniformes > Salmonidae > Oncorhynchus > Oncorhynchus gorbuscha. Next base: position 11,035 of record NW_025749041.1, read on the forward strand.
TCCAATCCAGCCAGACTGAAACCTTCCCCTACGCAACTGAAAACTACCGTAGCCTCATTACTGATAGGAACAAGGATGCTTTTGCCTTACAGGCTTTTTTTATGCTTTTCCAAAACGAAACAGAAATTCACTCAACGGATCCTGAGAGACGAGACCCAGCCAGAAAAATAAAATAGCTCATATTGAACTGATCATTAATTTAAATGGAATGAACCACTGACTGATCATTCAAATAATTAATAATTTCATGGCAGTGAACCGCTGAGGATAGAATGTTTTGCAAGCATGAAAGACACAGACGGCTTCTGTTCTGTTGTAAACCAGTCACCATTACACCCTGAATCTCTGGGGAGCGTTTGACCCCATTTAGTTGATGTGAAACAGAAAGCCCTTCGGGGTAGACATTATGCACTGGGACACACCACGATCAGAGCACTGGGCCAGGAACACGAACACACACGCGGTGGTTGTGTGTGTCTGTGGTTGTGTGTGTCTGTGGTTGTGTGTCTGTGGTTGTGTGTGTCTGTGGCTGTGTGTGTCTGTGGTTGTGTGTGTCTGTGGCTGTGTGTGTCTGTGGTTGTGTGTGTCTGTGGTTGTGTGTGTCTGTGGTTGTGTGTGTGTGTGTGGTTGTGTGTCTGTGGTTGTGTGTCTGTGGTTGTGTGTCTGTGGTTGTGTGTGTCTGTGTGTGTCTGTGGTTGTGTGTGTCTGTGGTTGTGTGTGTCTGTGGTTGTGTGTGTGTTCCCTGGCCCAGTGATCCAGGGAACACACCTGGAAGGTAATGAAGCATACAGTGTTTCAGGTGTTGATTGAAAAACAAGTTCATTGTAATACTGACTATTAGTAAGAGGGTGGTGCTAGCACAACCAGGGTACCGATTGACTATTAGTAAGAGGGTGGTGCTAGCACAACCAGGGTACCGATTGACTATTAGTAAGAGGGTGGTGCTAGCACAACCAGGGTACCGATTGACTATTAGTAAGAGGGTGGTGCTAGCACAACCAGGGTACCGATTGACTATTGGTAAGAGGGTGGTGCTAACACAACCAGGGTACCGATTGACTATTGGTAAGAGGGTGGTGCTAGCACAACCAGGGTACCGATTGACTATTAGTAAGAGGGTGGTGCTAGCACAACCAGGGTACCGATTGACTATTAGTAAGAGGGTGGTGCTAGCACAACCAGGGTACCGATTGACTATTAGTAAGAGGGTGGTGCTAGCACAACCAGGGTACCGATTGACTATTAGTAAGAGGGTGGTGCTAGCACAACCAGGGTACCGATTGACTATTGGTAAGAGGGTGGTGCTAGCACAACCAGGGTACCGATTGACTATTAGTAAGAGGGTGGTGCTAGCACAACCAGGGTACCGATTGACTATTAGTAAGAGGGTGGTGCTAGCACAACCAGGGTACCGATTGACTATTGGTGACTATTGACTATTAGTAAGAGGGTGGTGCTAGCACAACCAGGGTACCGATTGACTATTAGTAAGAGGGTGGTGCTAGCACAACCAGGGTACCGATTGACTATTGGTAAGAGGGTGGTGCTAGCACAACCAGGGTACCGATTGACTATTGGTAAGAGGGTGGTGCTAGCACAACCAGGGTACCGATTGACTATTGGTAAGAGGGTGGTGCTAGCACAACCAGGGTACCGATTGAGTATTGGCAAGAGAGTGGTGATAGCTAAGCCAGGGTTGTGGGTGACTATTGGTAAGAGGGTGGTGTAGCTAAGCCAGGGTCGCAGGTGACTATTGGTAAGAGGGTGGTAGTAGCAAAACAGTGGGTGACTATTGGTAAGACCAGGTTCGTGGTTAACTATTGGTAAGAGAGTGGTGATAGCTAAGCCAGGGTCGTGGGTAACTATTGGTAAGAGAGTGGTGATAGCTAACCCAGGGTCGTGGTAACTTTTGGTAAGAGAGTGGTGATAGCTAACCCAGGGTTGTGGGTAACTATTGGTAAGAGAGTGGTGATAGCTAAGCCAGGGTCGTGGGTGGTAATTGGTAAGAGAGTGGTGATAGCTAAGACAGGGTCGTGGGTGGTAATTGGTAAGAGAGTGGTGATAGCTAAGACAGGGTCGTGGGTAACTATTGGTAAGAGAGTGGTGATAGCTTAGCCAGGGTCGTGGGTAACTATTGGTAAGAGAGTGGTGATAGCTAACCCAGGGTCGTGGTAACTTTTGGTAAGAGAGTGGTGATAGCTAACTCAGGGTTGTGGGTAACTATTGGTAAGAGAGTGGTGATAGCTAAGCCAGGGTTGTGGGTAACTATTGGTAAGAGAGTGGTGATAGCTATTGGTAGCCAGGGTTAGCTAAGGGTAACTATTGGTAAGAGAGTGGTGATAGCTAAGACCAGGGTCGTGGGTAACTATTGGTAAGAGAGTGGTGATAGCTAAGCCAGGGTCGTGGGTAACTATTGGTATTGATAGCTAACCCAGGGTCGTGGTAACTTTTGGTAAGGTGATAGCTAAGAGGGTTGTGGGTAACTATTGGTAAGAGAGTGGTGATAGCTAAACCAGGGTCGTGGGTGGTAATTGGTAAGAGAGTGGTGATAGCTAAACCAGGGACGTGTTGACTTTTGGTAAGAGGGGGGTGCTAGCTAAGACAGGGTCGTGGGTAACTACTGGTAAGAGGGGGGTGATAGCTAACCCAGGGTTGTGGATAACTATTGGTAAGAGAGTGGTGATAGCTAAGCCAGGGTTGTGGGTAACTATTGGTAAGAGAGTGGTGATAGCTAAGCCAGGGTTGTGGGTAACTATTGGTAAGAGAGTGGTGATAGCTAAGCCAGGGTCGTGGGTAACTAATTGGTAAGAGAGTGGTGATAGCTAAGCCAGGGTCCTGGTGACTTTTGGTAAGAGGGGGGTGATAAATAAAACAGGGTCGTGGGTCCAATCCAATATATGAAATCATTATACACACATTATACTCTAACTGACTTTTGTTAGGAATGTAGAAATAGGCTAGGTGGTTTCGCAAAAACACTTTTGATAAGCACCTATTAAATTACATATAGTCTTTACATTGAATGAATTATTAGGTCTCCAGTATGGTTGCGAGGCTCAGAGAGAAGACTGGGTGTGGGACCAGGATATGAGAGTCTGCGACAGCCTTAACACCCCTCAGAGGAGAGGACAGTAGCTCTCTGCCACACACAGTCACTCAAGGCTATCATTGGATTACTGTGGAGTCTCTCTCGCTCAAAGACTTGGAGGGGAAGGAGGGAAGAGGGGAGGGGAAGGAGAGTGTCTATCCACTTTGGGAAATGCAGGGAGAGATAAATTACCACCCTGACTGATCCTCTCAGAGAAACAGAGGGAAGAATGGTTGACTGGAGAGCATGCCCTTGAGCGTATTAAAACCACACACAGATGACTGGCGTTAGAAAAGAAAGTGACATTCAGAGACCAGGTCTAGAAAAGATTGGAACCAATAGTCCGTCTTCACTGCACAAAATAGGAACCAACCCATGTCCCAGATGCAATAGTCAAGCCCTGCTTCAACCTACAAGCCCTGCTTCAACCTACAAGCCCTGCTTCAACCTACAAGCCCTGCTTCAACCTACAAGCCCTGCTTCAACCTACAAGCCCTGCTTCAACCTACAAGCCCTGCTTCAACCTACAAGCCCTGCTTCAGCCTACTAGCCCTGCTTCAACCTACAAGCCCTGCTTCAACCTCCAAGCCCTGCTTTCACTAGCCTGCTTCAACCTACAAGCCCTGTTTCAACCTACAAGCCCTGCTTCAACCTACAAGCCCTGCTTCAACCTACAAGCCCTGCTTCAACCTACAAGCCCCTGCCCTGCTTCAACCTACTAGCCCTGCTTCAACCTACAAGCTCTGCTTCAACCTACTAGCCCTGCTTCAACCTACAAGCTCTGCATCAACCTACAAGCCCTGCTTCAACCTACAAGCCCTGCAAGAAAGCACAAGCAATTCCAAGCAGCTATTTTCTGCGTCCCAAACGGCACCCTACTCCCTACGTAGTGCACTACTTTTGACCATGGCCCAGAAGGGTAATAGGGAGCAATTTGGGATGTAGCCAAGTCGCTGAGGGGATTTCTACACCGGCATGCCTCATTGCACCATTGTGGATAATGTAATGGCCACCCCATTTGAGCTGCAGTCGCTGCAGTTTGTGGCCTAAATTAGCGGTTTGCAGGGCCGGGGTCGGGAGGCTGACTTAGTGAGGAGCGTCTTCCCCCAAGCTCAATTAACCTCCCATCTGGAGTAGGAGAGAGAGGGGGAATTAGCGGAGGGATGATCCTGCCTTAATGTTGAATGGGTCCTAAATTGCACCCTATTCACTATACTGTATATTACACTACTTTTAAAACAGGGCACTGGTCAAAAGTAGTGCACTATGAAGGGAATAGGGTGCCATTTGGGGGACAGACGCTTCCTCCTGAGCAACACTGACATTTCCCCACAGGAAGGGAGGCTGCAGCAGAAGATCAATAGCCCTGAGGAAGGGGCCAGGCATGGTGGGAGGAGTCAGGAAGGGTGAGGAAAGGCTTGGAGAGAAGGGAGAGGTGGGAGGAGTCAGGAAGGGTGAGGAAAGGCTTGGAGAGAGGGGAGAGGTGGGAGGAGTCAGGAATGGTGAGGAAAGGCTTGGAGAGAGGGGAGAGGTGGGAGGAGTCAGGAAGGGTGAGGAAAGGCTTGGAGAGGGGAGAGGTGGGAGGAGTCAGGATGGGTGAGGAAAGGCTTGGAGAGGGGAGAGGTGGGAGGAGTCAGGAAGGGTGAGGAAAGGCTTGGAGAGAGGGGAGGGTGGGAGGACAGTCAGGAAGGGCGAGGAAAGGCTTGGAGAGAGGGGAGAGGTGGGTGGAGTCAGGAAGGGTGAGGAAAGCGTTGGAGAGAGAAGAGAGAGGTGGGAGGAGTCAGGAAAGGTGAGGAAAGGCTTGGAGAGGGGAGAGGTGGGAGGAGTCAGGAAGGGTGAGGAAAGGCTTGGAGAGGGGAGAGGTGGGAGGAGTCAGGAAGGGTGAGGAAAGGCTTGGAGAGGGGAGAGGTGGGAGGAGTCAGGAAGGGTGAGGAAAGCGTTGGAGAGAGAAGAGAGGTGGGAGGACAGTCAGGAAGGGTGAGGAAAGGCTTGGAGAGAGGGGAGAGGTGGGAGGAGTCAGGAAGGGTGAGGAAAGCGTTGGAGAGAGAAGAGAGGTGGGAGGACAGTCAGGAAGGGTGAGGAGAGGGTCAGAGAGGGGGAGAGGTGGGAGGACAGTCAGGAAGGGTGAGGAAAGCGTTGGAGAGAGAAGAGAGGTGGGAGAACAGTCAGGAAGGGTGAGGAGAGGGTCAGAGAGAGGGGAGAGGTGGGAGGACAGTCAGGAAGGGTGAGGAGGGGTCAGAGGGGAGGAGGGTCAGAGGAAGGGTGAGGAGGAGAGGTGGGAGGACAGTCAGGAAGGGTGAGGAGAGGGTCAGAGGGAATTGAGGGGTAGGGGGGGTATCAGAAGGGAGGTCGGGAGGGGTAGAAGAGGCGGGCAGGGCCAGGATCTGACTGCAGGCCACAGCGGGAAGAGTGTGACAGATGGGTTAACTTCCTCCCCTGATACCCAGATGCTCCGGAGCAGAGAGAGCCTCCTGATTCCTCTCTTGGAGCTGTGCACAACATGATCCCGGCTGCTGCCTCTTCATGCTCTGCTCCAACTGTAAACCCACCATTAAAGGCCAACTTATTCATTCACCTGGTTGGCTATAAAGCTGGCTCTGTCACAACTATCTGGAAGCTCAAGATCTAACAAGTACAGTGTACACAGACATTAGGTCTACATACAGTGTACACAGGCATTAGGTCTACATACAGTGTACACAGGCATTAGGTCTACATACAGTGTACACAGACATTAGGTCTACATACAGTGTACACAGACATTAGGTCTACATACAGTGTACACAGACATTAGGTCTACATACAGTGTACACAGACATTAGGTCTACATACAGTGTACACAGACATTAGGTCTACATACAGTGTACACAGACATTAGGTCTACATACAGTGTACACAGACTTTAGGTCTACATACAGTGTACATAGACAATAGGTCCTACATACAGTGTACATAGACAATAGGTCCTACATACAGTGTACACAGACATTAGTCCTACATAGTGTACACAGACATTAGTCCTACATAGTGTACACAGACATTAGTCCTACATAGTGTACACAGACAATAGGTCCTACATACAGTGTACACAGACATAAGTCCTACATAGTGTACACAGACATTAGTCCTACATAGTGAACACAGGCATTAGGTCTACATACAGTGTACACAGACATTAGGTCTACATACAGTGTACACAGACATTAGGTCTACATACAGTGTACACAGACATTAGGTCTACATACAGTGTACACAGACATTAGGTTTACATACAGTGTACATAGACATTAGGTCTACATACAGTGTACATAGACATTAGGTCCTATATACAGTGTACATAGAAATTCACATGGACCCACACAGACAGCAGACATATGAGGACCATAGAGGACCACTCAACTTGGACTGGCACATTCAAATGCAAGTCACGTTAGGAGAAATAGATAAATATATATATATATGTGTGAACTGCTATAGAGGGAAGGGGTCATACTCGTCACAGTTCTGCAGTGAAGAGAGCGGCATCAACCTACTAGTAGCAGTGACACATCAAAGCAAGGGAGGCTTTCTCCCTTTTTTTCCGGGAGACAGATGGTTGCGAGTGGCACAATGAGGATGGTTGACATTGACGAGGGAAAATGTTGCCTCTGCCAAGTCCACACGTCACCTCAGTATGCAGCCTTGTGTCAGCCATCCATCCATCGCTCTCTGGTCCATACAGCTTTTCAATACCACCACTAAATGGAGATTCATTACCAACCACACTGAGACAAGTGAGTGATGTGCTGGGTCATTCACGAGGGCTATCTGATCAAAGGACTGAGTGTGGAAGCCACATTGGAGCCTAAGTGAGGTGGTAACACATCACATTAAGAAGTGACTGTAAATGGTTTATAAGTAGGTTATAAACAGTAAATATGTAGTTTATAAATCACTTATAAACAGTTAAAACTTTGTTAGGAATTGTACAATTGTCGTTTTGGTAGAACTTTTAAACCATACCTAAATGTAAAGTGTTATTTAAACCATACCTAAATGTAAAGTGATATGTAAACCGTACCTAAATGTAAAGTGATATTTAAACCGTACGTAAATGTAAAGTGATATTTAAACCGTACCTAATGTAAAGTGTTATTTAAACCATACCTAAATGTAAAGTGATATGTAAACCGTACCTAAATGTAAAGTGATATTTAAACCGTACGTAAATGTAAAGTGATATTTAAACCGTACCTAAATGTAAAGTGTTATTTAAACCGTACCTAAATGTAAAGTGATATATAAACCGTACCTAAATGTAAAGTGATATGTAAACCATACCTAAATGTAAAGTGATATTTAAACCATACCTAAATGTAAAGTGTTATTTAAACCGTACCTAAATGTAAAGTGATATATAAATCGTAACTAAATGTAAAGTGATATGTAAACCATACCTAAATGTAAAGTGATATTTAAACCGTACCTAATGTAAAGTGTTATTTAAATCGTACCTAATGTAAAGTGTTATTTAAACCGTACCTAAATGTAAAGTGATATTTAAACCGTACCTAAATGTAAAGTGATATATAAACCGTACCTAAATGTAAAGTGATATGTAAACCATACCTAAATGTAAAGTGATATTTAAACCGTACCTAATGTAAAGTGTTATTTAAATCGTACCTAATGTAAAGTGTTATTTAAACCGTTTAAAGTGATATTTAAACCGTACCTAAATGTAAAGTGATATTTAAACCATACCTAAATGTAAAGTGATATTTAAACCGTACCTAAATGTAAAGTGATATTTAAACCTAATGTAAAGTAAATGTAAATGTAAAGTGATATTTAAACCGTACCTAAATGTAAAGTGATATTTAAACCATACCTAAATGTAAAGTGTTATTTAAACCGTACCTAAATGTAAAGTGATATTTAAACCATACCTAAATGTAAAGTGATATGTAAACCATACCTAAATGTAAAGTGATATTTAAACCATACCTAAATGTAAAGTGTTATTTAAACCGTACCTAAATGTAAAGTGATATTTAAACCAAAATGTAAAGTAATTTAAAGCGTATGATATTTAAACCATACCTAAATGTAAAGTGATATTTAAACCGTACCTAAATGTAAAGTACCTAAATGAAAGTGATATGTAAACATAAACCATACCTAAATGTAAAGTGATATTTAAACCGTACCTAAATGTAAAGTGATATTTAAACCGTACCTAAATGTAAAGTGATATTTAAACCTAAATGTAAAGTGTTATTTAAACCGTACCTAAATGTAAATGTAAAATGTGTGATATTTAAACCGTACCTAAATGTAAAGTGATATTTAAACTTACCTAAATGTAAAGTGATATTTAAACCGTACCTAAATGTAAAGTGATATTTAAACCGTACCTAATGTAAAGTGTATTTAAATCTACCTAATGTAAAGTGTTATTTAAACCGTACCTAAATGTAAAGTGATATTTAAACCGTACCTTAATGTAAAGTGTTATTTAAATGTAAAGTGACCTTACTGTAAAGTGATATTTAAAGTGTACCTTACTGTAAAGTGTTATTTAAATACTAATGTAAAGTGTTATTTAAAGTGTACCTTACTGTGAAGTGTTTTAAACCCCGTTTAAAGTGTTACCTTAAATGTAAAGTGATATTTAAAGTGTACCTTACTGTGAAGTGTTATTTAAAGTGTACCTTACTGTGAAGTGTTATTTAAAGCGTACCTTATTGTGAAGTGTTATTAAAATATACCTTACTGTAAAGTGTTATTAAAATGTACCTTACTGTAAAGTGTTACCAGTCAGACAATACTTACGGTTGTTCCCCAGCTCCTCAAACAGATACTGCATCTTTTCCCACTGGGTACCATTCTGATTAGGTGGGGCTTCAAGAGGAACGAAGGCCCTGCAAAAAAATACTATTCATTAAAACCATTGGCTTTATTAGAAGTAAAATATGATATAGCCTGATCCCAGATCTGATGGAAGTTGGCTATACAAGCACAAACAGATCTGGGACCAGGCGAGTTAAAATAAGGTTAGAACATGTGATAGCCTACTTTGTAAAGTAAATGTATTAGAGAAACCATGACTTTGGGTATCTCCAGTGCATTTCTTAATGGAAACACAATGTTTTGATTACGTCCCTTGATAATAATTGCTTTAATCAACAGCCGTCAGCATCATCAGCAGTGCAAAACAACTTTTAGTTTCCCATACACTATTTACATAAAGTTGTCCCTGCTAGACAAGTTTATTTACCTAGCATTGAAGGGAATGTATTCAGGGAACTCTCTTCACTGTCAGAATGTCAAAAAATACCCCCCAGTCTGAGTCGAGAGACAAGCTAACACCTGCCACTGAAACCAACAGGATGGAGTGAAATATTGAAATATTCATATTTTCTGTATTGAAAGCTTTCTTCAGGGTTGATGACAAAGTTAATTTACTGTTTCATTTCTTTTGGACCTGCAATTAAATGGATCAAGGTGTGCATTCTGTTGGACTAAAATAGACATGGCCAAACACTGACTAGAGATGGAATGTATTCCTGGGAATGGCTTTCACTGTTATTTACTTAGCTGAGTAGGGCAGACCATTTCTTTTACCCAGGAAAACAACAGCATTAATCCAACTACACATTGGCAGAGGGTTTAGTAGCAGCAACAATGACTATTGGTAGTGGGTTTAGTAGCAGCAACAATGACTATTGGTAGTGGGTTTAGTAGCAGCAACAATGACTATTGGTAGTGGGTTTAGTAGCAGCAACAATGACTATTGGTAGTGGGTTTAGTAGAGGCAACAATTACTATTGGTAGAGGGTTTATAGCAGCAACAATTACTATTGGTAGAGGGTTTAGTAGCAGCAACAATGACTATTGGTAGAGGGTTTAGTAGCAGCATCAATGACTATTGGTAGAGGGTTTAGTAGCAGCAACAATGACTATTGGTAGTGGGTTTAGTAGCAGCAACAATGACTATTGGTAGAGGGTTTAGTAGCAGCAACAATGACTATTGCTAGAGGGTTTAGTAGCAGCAACAATTACTATTGGTAGAGGGTTTAGTAGCAGCAACAATGACTATTGGTAATGAGGTTTAGTAGCAGCATCAATGACTATTGGTAGAGGTTTAGTAGCAGCAACAGCAACAATGACTATTGGTAGAGGGTTTAGTAGCAGCAACAATGACTATTGGTAGTGGGTTTAGTAGAGGCAACAATTACTATTGGTAGAGGGTTTAGTAGCAGCAACAATGACTATTGGTAGAGGGTTTAGTAGCAGCAACAATGACTATTGGTAGTGGGTTTAGTAGCAGCAACAATGACTATTGGTAGAGGGTTTAGTAGCAGCAACAATGACTATTGGTAGTGGGTTTAGTAGCAGCAACAATTACTATTGGTAGAGGGTTTAGTAGCAGCAACAATGACTATTGGTAGAGGGTTTAGTAGCAGCATCAATGACTATTGGTAGAGGGTTTAGTAGCAGCAACAATGACTATTGGTAGTGGGTTTAGTAGCAGCAACAATGACTATTGGTAGAGGGTTTAGTAGCAGCAACAATGACTATTGCTAGAGGGTTTAGTAGCAGCAACAATTACTATTGGTAGAGGGTTTAGTAGCAGCAACAATGACTATTGGTAGAGGGTTTAGTAGCAGCATCAATGACTATTGGTAGAGGGTTTAGTAGCAGCAACAATGACTATTGGTAGAGGGTTTAGTAGCAGCAACAATGACTATTGGTAGTGGGTTTAGTAGAGCAAACAATGACTATTGGTAGAGGGTTTAGTAGCAGCATCAAAATCAATGACTATTGGTAGAGGGTTTAGTAGCAGCAATAATGACTATTGGTAGAGGGTTTAGTAGCAGCAACAATGACTATTGGTAGAGGGTTTAGTAGCAGCAACAATGACTATTGGTAGAGGGTTTAGTAGCAGCAACAATGACTATTGGTAGAGGGTTTAGTAGCAGCAACAATGACTATTGGTAGAGGGTTTAGTAGCAGCAACAATGACTATTGGTAGTGGGTTTAGTAGCAGCAACAATGACTATTGGTAGAGGGTTTAGTAGCAGCAACAATGACTATTGGTAGAGGGTTTAGTAGCAGCAACAATGACTATTGGTAGAGGGTTTAGTAGCAGCAACAATGACTATTGGTAGAGGGTTTAGTAGCAGCAACAATGACTATTGGTAGAGGGTTTAGTAGCAGCAACAATGACTATTGGTAGAGGGTTTAGTAGCAGCAACAATGACTATTGGTAGGGTTTAGTAGCAGCAACAATGACTATTGGTAGAGGGTTTAGTAGCAGCAACAATGACTATTGGTAGTGGGTTTAGTAGCAGCAACAATGACTATTGGTAGAGGTTTAGTAGCAGCAACAATGACTATTGGTAGAGGGTTTAGTAGCAGCAACAATGACTATTGGTAGAGGGTTTAGTAGCAGCAACAATGACTATTGGTAGAGGGTTTAGTAGCAGCATCAATGACTATTGGTAGAGGGTTTAGTAGCAGCAACAGCAACAATGACTATTGGTAGAGGGTTTAGTAGCAGCAACAATGACTATTGGTAGTGGGTTTAGTAGAGGCAACAATTACTATTGGTAGAGGTTTAGTAGCAGCAACAATGACAAGTGGGTTTAGTAGCAGCAACAATGACTATTGGTAGAGGGTTTAGTAGCAGCAACAATGACTATTGGTAGAGGGTTTAGTAGCAGCAACAATGACTATTGGTAGAGGGTTTAGTAGCAGCATCAATGACTATTGGTAGAGGGTTTAGTAGCAGCAACAATGACTATTGGTAGAGGGTTTAGTAGCAGCAACAATGACTATTTGTAGAGGGTTTAGTAGCAGCAACAACATCAATGACTATTGGTAGAGGGTTTAGTAGCAGCAACTGCAACAATGACTATTGGTAGTGGGTTTAGTAGCAGCAATAATGATTATTGGTAGAGGGTTTAGTAGCAGCATCAATGACTATTGGTAGAGGGTTTAGTAGCAGCATCAATGACTATTGGTAGAGGGTTTAGTAGCAGCAACAATGACTATTGGTAGAGGGTTTAGTAGCAGCAACAACATCAATGACTATTGGTAGAGGGTTTAGTAGCAGCAACAACATCAATGACTATTGGTAGAGGGTTTAGTAGCAGCAACAACATCAATGACTATTGGTAGAGGGTTTAGTAGCAACAACAACATCAATGACTATTGGTAGAGGGTTTAGTAGCAGCAACAACATCAATGACTATTGGTAGAGGTTTAGTAGCAGCAACAACATCAATGACTATTGGTAGAGGGTTTAGTAGCGCAGCAACAATGACTATTGGTAGAGGTTTAGTAGCAGCAACAATGACTATTGGTAGGGTTTAGTAGCAGCAACAATGACTATTGGTAGAGGTTTAGTAGCAGCAACAATGACTATTGGTAGAGGTTTAGTAGCAGCAACAATGACTATTGGTAGAGGTTTAGTAGCAGCAACAATGACTATTGGTAGAGGGTTTAGTAGCAGCAACAATGACTATTGGTAGAGGGTTTAGTAAGCAACAATGACTATTGGTGAGGGTTTAGTAGCAAGCAACAATGACTATTGGTAGAGGGTTTAGTAGCAGCAACAATGACTATTGGCAGAGGGTTTAGTAGCAGCAACAATGACTATTGGTAGAGGTTTAAAACAATGACTATTGGTAGAGGGTTTAGTAGCAGCAACAATGACTATTGGTAGACATGTTTAGTAGCAGCAACAATGACTATTGGTAGAGGGTTTAGTAGCAGCAACAACATCAATGACTATTGGCAGAGGGTTTAGTAGCAACATCAATGACTATTGGTAGAGGGTTTAGTAGCAGCAACAGCAACAATGACTATTGGTAGAGGGTTCAGTAGCAGCAACAATGACTATTGGTAGTGGGTTTAGTAGAGGCAACAATTACTATTGGTAGAGGGTTTAGTAGCAGCAACAGCAACAATGACTATTGGTAGTGGGTTTAGTAGCAGCAATAATGACTATTGGTAGAGGGTTTAGTAGCAGCAACAATGACTATTGGTAGTGGGTTTAGTAGCAGCAACAATGACTATTGGTAGAGGGTTTAGTAGCAGCAACAATGACTATTGGTAGTGGGTTTAGTAGCAGCAACAATGACTATTGGTAGAGGGTTTATACCAGCAACAATGATTATTGGTAGAGGGGTTTAGTAGCAGCAACAATTACTATTGGTAAGGGTTTAGTAGCAGCAACAATGACTATTGGTAGAGGGTTTAGTAGCAAATCAATGACTATTGGTAGAGGTTTAGTAGCAGCAACAATGACTATTGGTAGTGGTTTAGTAGCAGCAACAATGACTATTGGTAGAGGTTTAGTAGCAGCAACAATGACTATTGCTAGAGGTTTAGTAGCAGCAACAATTACTATTGGTAGAGGTTTAAGCAGCAACAATGACTATTGGTAGAGGTTTAGTAGCAGCATCAATGACTATTGGTAGAGGGTTTAGTAGCAGCAACAGCAACAATGACTATTGGTAGAGGGTTTAGTAGCAGCAACAATGACTATTGGTAGTGGGTTTAGTAGATAACAATTACTATTGGTAGAGGGTTTAGTAGCAGCAACAATGACTATTGGTAGAGGGTTTAAAGCAACAATGACTATTGGTAGTGGGTTTAGTAGCAGCAACAATGACTATTGGTAGAGGGTTTAGTAGCAGCAACAATGACTATTGCTAGAGGGTTTAGTAGCAGCAACAATTACTATTGGTAGAGGGTTTAGTAGCAGCAACAATGACTATTGGTAGAGGGTTTAGTAGCAGCATCAATGACTATTGGTAGAGGGTTTAGTAGCAGCAACAGCAACAATGACTATTGGTAGAGGGTTTAGTAGCAGCAACAATGACTATTGGTAGTGGGTTTAGTAGAGGCAACAATTACTATTGGTAGAGGGTTTAGTAGCAGCAACAGCAACAATGACTATTGGTAGTGGGTTTAGTAGCAGCAATAATGACTATTGGTAGAGGGTTTAGTAGCAGCAACAATGACTATTGGTAGAGGGTTTAGTAGCAGCATCAATGACTATTGGTAGAGGGTTTAGTAGCAGCAACAATGACTATTGGTAGAGGGTTTAGTAGCAGCAACAATGACTATTTGTAGAGGGTTTAGTAGCAGCAACAACATCAATGACTATTGGTAGAGGGTTTAGTAGCAGCAACAGCAACAATGACTATTGGTAGTGGGTTTAGTAGCAGCAATAATGATTATTGGTAGAGGGTTTAGTAGCAGCATCAATGACTATTGGTAGAGGTTTAGTAGCAGCATCAATGACTATTGGTAGAGGGTTTAGTAGCAGCAACAATGACTATTGGTAGAGGGTTTAGTAGCAGCAACAATCAATGACTATTGGTAGAGGGTTTAGTAGCAGCAACAACATCAATGACTATTGGTAGAGGGTTTAGTAGAGCAACAACAATGACTATTGGTAGAGGGTTTAGTAGCAGCAACAACATCAATGACTATTGGTAGAGGGTTTAGTAGCAGCAACAACAATGACTATTGGTAGAGGGTTTAGTAGACTATTGGTAGAGGTTTAGCAACAATGACTATTGGTAGAGGGTTTAGTAGCAGCAACAATGACTATTGGTAGAGGGTTTGGTAGTTTAGTAGCAGCAACAATGACTATTGGTAGAGGGTTTAGTAGCAGCAACAATGACTATTGGTAGAGGGTTTAGTAGCAGCAACAATGACTATTGGCAGAGGGTTTAGTAGCAGCAACAATGACTATTGGTAGAGGGTTTAGTAGCAGCAACAATGACTATTGGTAGAGGGTTTAGTAGCAGCAACAATGACTATTGGTAGAGGGTTTAGTAGCAGCAACAATGACTATTGGTAGAGGGTTTAGGCAACAGCAACAATGACTATTGGTAGAGGGTTTAGTAGCAGCAACAATGACTATTGGTAGTGGGTTTAGTAGAGGCAACAATTACTATTGGTAGAGGGTTTAGTAGCAGCAACAGCAACAATGACTATTGGTAGTGGGTTTAGTAGCAGCAATAATGACTATTGGTAGAGGGTTTAGTAGCAGCAACAATGACTATTGGTAGAGGGTTTAGTAGCAGCATCAATGACTATTGGTAGAGGGTTTAGTAGCAGCAACAATGACTATTGGTAGAGGGTTTAGTAGCAGCAACAATGACTATTTGTAGAGGGTTTAGTAGCAGCAACAACATCAATGACTATTGGTAGAGGGTTTAGTAGCAGCAACAGCAACAATGACTATTGGTAGTGGGTTTAGTAGCAGCAATAATGATTATTGGTAGAGGGTTTAGTAGCAGCATCAATGACTATTGGTAGAGGGTTTAGTAGCAGCATCAATGACTATTGGTAGAGGGTTTAGTAGCAGCAACAATGACTATTGGTAGAGGGTTTAGTAGCAGCAACAACATCAATGACTATTGGTAGAGGGTTTAGTAGCAGCAACAACATCAATGACTATTGGTAGAGGGTTTAGTAGCAGCAACAACATCAATGACTATTGGTAGAGGGTTTAGTAGCAGCAACAACATCAATGACTATTGGTAGAGGGTTTAGTAGCAGCAACAACATCAATGACTATTGGTAGAGGGTTTAGTAGCAGCAACAACATCAATGACTATTGGCAGAGGGTTTAGTAGCAGCAACAATGACTATTGGTAGAGGGTTTAGTAGCCGCAACAATGACTATTGGTAGAGGGTTTAGTAGCAGCAACAACATCAATGACTATTGGCAGAGGGTTTAGTAGCAGCAACAATGACTATTGGTAGAGGGTTTAGTAGCACAACGTCTTGAAATAAATGCAATGAAATCATTTAAAGTGAGAGTAGGTTGTAGCTTTGACAATGCTTTTTCACACTACCCAAATCTAATCAATAGATAACAGAATGATTCACTTCTTTCTTTGTCTATTTGTATGTTTGTTTGTGTACAAACCAAAACAAGGCCTTGAACTCAGTTTCTTTTGCAGTCTATTGTTGAGACCTTTACCTTCTCCAGCGCAGCCTGTCCTACCCATCCAATTACTTTTATAATTAACAGGCAATTCATCTAATTATGACATTTAAACTACGACCCAAATGGCACCCCATTCCCTTTACAGTGCACTATTGTTTCCAGGGCCCTAGTGCCCATAGGACTCTGGTCAAAAGTAGTGCACTAATTAGGGAATAGGTGCTATTTAGGATCACAGGATCTATTTTTTGCTGGCGTTAACACATTGCCAGTGCCAAAACCAGGTTCGCTGGCAATTTCGACCTGTAAAGCCAACACTGTGCTATTTTCAAACTGTTATGTGCAAGGATTAGTGCACTGACCTGTTTAATATCAGCACACTTGCGGTCAGATGGGAGGGTGGAAATATTTTAAGTGTGTCCTTAAAAACATTTAAGAACAACCAAAAGCTGATTTTGATTTGATTATTAGAACCCCATTAGCTGACACCAATGATGACAGCTGGTCTGATTGTAGTCCACATCGCGAAAAATACATTACAGACAGAAGACTTACATACATTTATAAACATGAACATGTAATCTCTGTGTGTGTGTGTGTGTGTGTGTGTGTGTGTGTGTGTGTGTGTGTGTGTGTGTGTGTGTGTGTGTGTGTGTGTGTGTGTGTGTGTGTGTGTGTGTGTGTGTGTGTGTGTGTGTGTGTGTGTGTGTGTGTGTGTGTGTGTGTGTGTGTGTGTGTGTGTGTGTGTGTGTGCATCTATTAGTTCCACATACATGTCAGTGCATACAACAAGTAGTTCACATGGGGGAGAGGTGTTGAAACAAGGTTTGGCTGTTCACTATATAAGATGGAATGGAGTTCCATGCACTCTGTAATGGCTCTGTAAAATACTGTACGTTTTCTTGAATTTGTTCTGGATATGGGGACTGTGAAAAGACCCCTGGTGGCATGTCTGGTGGGGTAAGTGTGTGTCAGAGCTGTGTGTAAGTTGAATAAGCAAACATTATGGAACTTCCAAAACATTGTTTCTTATGAAAACAAGAAATCAGTCGCTTTGTTATAAAAACAAGAAGTCAGTCCCTCCTCAACTCTTAGGCCAAGAGAGACTGACATGCATAGTATTTATATCAGCACTCTGATTATGAAGAGCAAGACGTCCCGCTTGTTCTGGGTATTTCTTTGCAGATCTCGACCACATGACTGGACAATAATCAAGATAAGATAAAACTAGAGCCT
>NW_025749042.1:0-28301 GCF_021184085.1 Oncorhynchus gorbuscha
GTTACTGTCACTGTAGTGTTACTGTTACTGTTACTATTACTGTTACTGTAGTGGTACTGTAGTGTTACTGTTACGGTTACTGTTACTATTACTGTTACTGTAGTGGTTCTGTAGTGCTACTGTTACGGTTACTGTTACTATTACTGTTACTGTAGTGTTACTGTACTGTTACTGTTAATATTACTGTTACTGTCACTGTCACTGTCACTGTCACTGTACGGTTACTATTACTGTTACAGTAGTGGTACTGTGGTGTTACTGTTGCTGTTACTGTAGTATTACTGTTATGGTTACTGCAGTGTTACTGTTACTGTTACAGTTACTGTGGTATTAGTGAAACTGTTACTGTTACTGTAGTGTTACTGGCACTGTTAATGTAGTGTTACTGTTAATGTAGTGTTACTGTTACTGTTACTGTGGTGTTACTGTCGCTGTCACTGTTACTGTAGTGTTACTGTTACTGTAGTGTTACTATTACTGTAACTGTTAATGTTACTGGTACTGTAGTCTTACTGTAGTGTTACTGTCGCTGTTACTGTTACTGTAGTGTTACTGTTACTGTTACTGTAGTGTTACTGTTACTGTTACTCTAGTATTACTGTTATTGTTACTGTTACTGTACTGTTACTGTAGTGTTACTGTTACTGTTACTGTAACTGTAGTGTTACTGTTACTGTTACTCTAGTGTTACTGTTACAAGTACTTTAGTGTTCCTGTAGTGTTACTGCTACTGTTACTGTTAATGGTACTGTAGTATTACTGTTACTGTTACTATACTGTTACTGTACTGTTACAGTTACTGTTACTGTAGTATTACTGTACTGTTACTGTTACTATACTATACTGCTACTGTACTGTTACGGTTACTGTTACTGTAGTATTACTGTAGTGTTACCGCTACTTGTACTGTTACTGCACCGTCGCTGTGCTGTTACTGTTACTGTAGTGTTGCTGTAGTGTTACTGTTACTGTTACTGTTACTGTAGTGTTACTGTAGTGTTACTGTTACTGCTACTGTAGTGTTACTGTAGTGTTACTGTTACTGTTA
The DNA here is from genome assembly GCF_021184085.1 of Oncorhynchus gorbuscha. Classification (NCBI taxonomy): domain Eukaryota; kingdom Metazoa; phylum Chordata; class Actinopteri; order Salmoniformes; family Salmonidae; genus Oncorhynchus; species Oncorhynchus gorbuscha. The sequence continues at coordinate 1,049 of NW_025749042.1, forward strand.
CTGTTACTGTAGTGTTACTGTAGTGTTACTGTTACTGTTACTGTAGTGTTACTGTAGTGTTACTGTTACTGTTACTGTTACTGTAGTGTTACTGTAGTGTTACTGTTACTGTTACTGTAGTGTTACTGTAGTGTTACTGTTACTGCTACTTGTACTGTTTCTGCACTGTTACTGTAGTATTACTTTAGTGTTACTGTTACTGTAGTGTTACTGTAGTGTTACTGTTACTGTTACTGTTACTGTTACTGTAGTGTTACTGTAGTGTTACTGTTACTGTTACTGCAGTGTTACTGTAGTGTTACTGTTACTGTTACTGCTACTTGTACTGTTACTGCACTGTTACTGTAGTATTACTTTAGTGTTACTGTTACTGTAGTGTTACTGTAGTGTTACTGTTACTGTAGTGTTACTGTAGTGTTACTGTTACTGTTACTGATACTGTAGTATTACTGTAATGTTACTGTTACTGTTACTGCTACTGTAGTGTTACTGTAGTGTTACTGTTACTGTTACTGCTACTGTAGTGTTACTGTAGTGTTACTGTTACTGTTACTGATACTGTAGTATTACTGTAGTGTTACTGCTACTGTAGTATTACTGTAGTGTTACTGTTACTGTAGTGTTACTGTAGTGTTACTGTTACTGTAGTGTTACTGTAGTGTTACTGTTACTGTTACTGATACTGTAGTATTACTGTAGTGTTACTGTTACTGCTACTTGTACTGTTACTGCACTGTTACTGTAGTATTACTGTAGTGTTACTGTTACTGCTACTTGTACTGTTACTGCACTGTTACTGTAGTATTACTTTAGTGTTACTGTTACTGTAGTGTTACTGCTATTTTACTGTTACTGTTACTATACTATTACTGTAGTGTTACTTTTTCCAAAGTGTTACTGTTACTGTAGTCTTACTGTTACTGTTACTATTGTGTTACTGCTACTGTTAATGTAGTGTTTCTGTTGCTGTTACTGTTACGTTACTGTTACAGTTACTGTTACTGTACTTCTGTTACATTTACTGTAGTATTACTGTTACTGTAGTTTTACTGTTATTGTAGTGTTACTCTAGTGTTACTGTTACTTTAGTGTTTCTGTTACTGTTATTGTTACTGTTACTGTAGTGTCACTGTTTATGCAGTGTTCCTGTTACTTTTACTGTACTGTACTGTTGCTGTAGTGTTACTGTTCCTTTTACTGTACTGTTACTGTTGTTGTTGCTGTATTGTTACTGTTACTGTTTGTTATTGTTACTGTAGTGTTAGTGTTACTGTAGTGTTATTGTTACTGTTACTACAATAACAATAAAAGTGTTACTGTTACTGGAATGTTTATGTTTCTCTACTCTCACTGTAATGTTATTTACTCTAAGGACTGTTTCAGTATGGCATACTATACTGGTGATCTGGCCAAGAGAATGTTGTTCACTTTTCCATGTACAGAATGACACAGCACCAGGTGATAGAGGTTATGAGCATACACACACTCTCACACACACACACAACCTTGTGTGTCAGGACCTGGTTACGAACCCAGGTCTCCGGAGTGAGAAACAGTCACTTAACCAACTGAGCCACGAATAGTTGGCAGAACCCAGAAGATGAGGCAGACACAGCAGTACTTGAGACGGTGTATTTAATGAAGTAAAAAGTGAAGTTCTTCAGGAAAACATGTAACTCCACAACCTCAAAAGGAATTCCACAAGAACAAAGGTAATCCTCCAAGACAAAAAGGTAAATCCACAAGGTGGAAAGTATAGCACAAAAAGCCTAAAAAAATACTCAAAAACAAACAAGAACAAAAAACAGAATTCCACAAGAGAGTCCACCGGGATCAACAAGAGTTCACAGAGTACTAGGGCTGTGTTATGCAGGTGAATGAGGACCCAAAAGCGACTTGGCGAAAACAGAGTTTTTAATCCAGTAAAGTTACTTTACAAACAAAAGGCATAATACTACTCGTAATGACGAGAACAGACTGGAGACTTGATCAAGAACTGCAGGTTGCCTCGGGAAGGCACTTGAACGTAGCAGACTCAGACACCTGCTCACCACGCAGCATCTGAGGGAAACACGACACGACAGGGCAATACATAGACACAGCACGGTGAATAATAGACAAGGATCCGACAGGGCAGGAACGGAAAACAAGGAGAGAAATAGGGACTCTAATCAGGGAAAAGGATCGGGAACAGGTGTGGGAAGACTAAATGATTGATTAGGGGAATAGGAACAGCTGGGAGCAGGAACGGAACGATAGAGAGAAGAGAGAGCGAGAGAGTGAGAGAGGGAGGGGGAGAGAGAGGGATAGAAAGAGGAAAGAACCTAATAAGACCAGCAGAGGGAAACGAATAGAAGGGGAAGCACAGGGACAAGACATGATAATCAATGACAAAACATGACAGTACCCCCACTCACCGAGCGCCTCCTGGCGCACTCGAGGAGGAACCCTGGCGGCAACGGAGGAAATCATCAATAAGCGAACGGTCCAGCACGTCCCGAGACGGAACCCAACTCCTCTCCTCAGGACCGTAACCCTCCCAATCCACTAAGTATTGGTGACCCCGTCCCGAGAACGCATGTCCATGATCTTACGTACCTTGTAAATAGGTGCGCTCGACAAGGACGGGAGGGGGGGGAAGACGAACGGGGTGCGAAGAAAGGGCTTGACACAGGAGACATGGAAGACAGGATGGACGCGACGAAGATGTCGCGGAAGAAGCAGTCGCACAGCGACAGGATTGACGACCTGGGAGACACGGAACGGACCAATGAACCGCGGAGTCAACTTACGAGAAGCTGTCGTAAGAGGAAGGTTGCGAGTGGAAAGCCACACTCTCTGGCCGCAACAATACCTTGGACTCTTAATCCTGCGTTTATTGGCGGCTCTCACAGTCTGTGCCCTGTAACGGCAAAGTGCAGACCTCACCCTCCTCCAGGTGCGCTCACAACGTTGGACAAACGCTTGAGCGGAGGGAACGCTGGACTCGGCAAGCTGGGATGAGAACAGAGGAGGCTGGTAACCCAGACTACTCTGAAACGGAGATAACCCGGTAGCAGACGAAGGAAGCGAGTTGTGAGCGTATTCTGCCCAGGGAGCTGTTCTGCCCAAGACGCAGGGTTTCTGAAAGAAAGGCTGCGTAGTATGCGACCAATCGTCTGATTGGCCCTCTCTGCTTGACCGTTAGACTGGGGATGAAACCCGGAAGAGAGACTGACGGACGCACCAATCAAACGACAGAACTCCCTCCAAAACTGTGACGTGAATTGCGGGCCTCTGTCTGAAACGGCGTCTAACGGGAGGCCATGAATTCTGAACACATTCTCGATGATGATTTGTGCCGTCTCCTTAGCGGAAGGAAGTTTAGCGAGGGGAATGAAATGTGCCGCCTTAGAGAACCTATCGACAACCGTAAGAATCACAGTCTTCCCCGCAGACAAAGGCAGACCGGTAATGAAGTCTAGGGCGATGTGAGACCATGGTCGAGAAGGAATGGGGAGCGGTCTGAGACGACCGGCAGGAGGAGAGTTACCCGACTTAGTCTGCGCGCAGTCCGAACAAGCAGCCACGAAACGGCGTGTGTCACGCTCCTGAGTCGGCCACCAAAAGCGCTGGCGAATAGACGCAAGAGTGCCTCGAACACCGGGATGACCAGCTAACTTGGCAGAGTGAGCCCACTGAAGAACAGCCAGACGAGTGGAAACAGGAACGAAAAGGAGGTTACTAGGACAAGCGCGCGGCGACGCAGTGTGCGTGAGTGCTTGCTTAACCTGTCTTTCAATTCCCCAGACTGTCAACCCGACAACACGCCCATAAGGAAGAATCCCTCGGGATCAGTAGAAGCCACAGAAGAACTAAACAGACGGGATAAGGCATCAGGCTTGGTGTTTTTGCTACCCGGACGGTAAGAAATCACAAACTCGAAACGAGCGAAAAACAACGCCCAACGAGCTTGACGGGCATTAAGTCGTTTGGCAGAATGGATGTACTCAAGGTTCTTATGGTCTGTCCAAACGACAAAAGGAACGGTCGCCCCTCCAACCACTGTCGCCATTCGCCTAGGGCTAAGCGGATGGCGAGCAGTTCACGGTTACCCACATCATAGTTGCGCTCAGATGGCGACAGGCGATGAGAAAAATAAGCGCAAGGATGAACCTTATCGTCAGACTGGAAGCGCTGGGATAGAATGGCTCCCACGCCTACCTCTGAAGCGCCAACCTCGACAATGAATTGTCTAGTGACGTCAGGAGTAACGAGGATAGGAGCGGACGTAAAACGTTCTTTAGAAGATCAAAAGCTCCCTGGGTGGAACCGGACCACTTAAAACACGTCTTGACAGAAGTAAGACCTGTGAGAGGGGCAGCAACTTGACCGAAATTACGAATGAAACGCCGATAGAAATTAGCGAAACCTAAAAAGCGCTGCAACTCGACACGTGACCTTGGAACGGGCCAATCACTGACAGCTTGGACCTTAGCGGAATCCATCTGAATGCCTTCAGCGGAAATAACGGAACCGAGAAAAGTAACGGAGGAGACATGAAAAGAGCACTTCTCAGCCTTTACGTAGAGACAATTCTCTAAAAGGCGCTGTAGAACACGTCGAACGTGCTGAACATGAATCTCGAGTGACGGTGAAAAAATCAGGATATCGTCAAGATAGACAAAAACAAAGATGTTCAGCATGTCTCTCAGAACATCATTAACTAATGCCTGAAAAACAGCTGGCGCATTGGCGAGACCAAACGGCAGAACCCGGTACTCAAAATGCCCTAACGGAGTGTTAAACGCCGTTTTCCACTCGTCCCCCTCTCTGATGCGCACGAGATGGTAAGCGTTACGAAGGTCCAACTTAGTAAAGCACCTGGCTCCCTGCAGAATCTCGAAGGCTGATGACATAAGGGGAAGCGGATAACGATTCTTAACCGTTATGTCATTCAGCCTCGATAATCCACGCAGGGGCGCAGAGTACCGTCCTTCTTCTTAACAAAAAGAACCCCGCCCGGCCGGAGAGGAAGAAGGCACTATGGTACCGGCATCAAGAGACACAGATAAATAATCCTCGAGAGCCTTACGTTCGGGAGCCGACAGAGAGTATAGTCTACCCCGAGGAGGAGTGGTCCCCGGAAGGAGATCAATACTACAATCATACGACCGGTGAGGAGGAAGGGAGTTGGCTCGGGACCGACTGAAGACCGTGCGCAGATCATGATATTCCTCCGGCACTCCTGTCAAATCGCCAGGTTCCTCCTGAGAAGTGGGGACAGAAGAAATGGGAGGGATGGCAGACATTAAACACTTCACATGACAAGAAACGTTCCAGGATAGGATAGAATTACTAGACCAATTAATAGAAGGATTATGACATACTAGCCAGGGATGACCCAAAACAACAGGTGTAAAAGGTGAACGAAAAATCAAAAAGAAATAGTCTCACTGTGGTTACCAGATACTGTTAGAGTTAAAGGTAGTGTCTCAAATCTGATACTGGGAAGATGACTACCATCTAAGGCAAACATGGGCGTAGGCTTGTCTAACTGTCTGAAAGGAATATCATGTTTCCGAGCCCATGCTTCGTCCATGAAACAACCCTCAGCCCCAGAGTCAATCAAGGCACTGCATGTAGCACCCGAACCGGTCCAGCGTAGATGGACCGACATAGTAGTACAGGATCTAGATGAAGAGACCTGAGTAGTAGCGCTCACCAGTAGCCCTCCGCTTACTGATGAGCTCTGGCCTTTACTGGACATGAATTGACAAAATGTCCATCAAATCCGCAATAGAGGCACAGGCGGTTGGTGATCCTCCGTTCCCTCTCCTTGGTCGAGATGCGAATACCTCCCAGCTGCATGGGCTCAGTCTCTGAGCCAGAGGAGGGAGATGGTTGCGATGCGGAGCAGGGAAACACCGTTGACGCGAGCTCTCTTCCACGAGCTTGGTGACGAAGATCTACCCGTCGTTCTATGCGGATGGCGAGAGCAATCAAAGAGTCCACACTGGAAGGAACCTCCCGAGAGAGAATCTCATCTTTGACCACTGCGTGGAGTCCTCCAGAAAACGAGCGAGCAGCGCCGGCTCGTTCCAGTCACTAGAGGCAGCAAGAGTGCGAAACTCTATAGAGTAATCCGTTATGGATCGATCACCTTGGCATAGGGAAGCCAGGGCCCTAGAAGCCTCCCTACCAAAAACTGAACGGTCAAAAACCCGAATCATCTCCTCTTTAAAGTTCTGGTAATTGTTAGAACAATCAGCCCTTGCCTCCCAGATAGCTGTGCCCCACTCTCGAGCCCGGCCAGTAAGGAGTGAAATGACGTAAGCAACCCGAGCTCTCTCGCTAGAGTATGTGTTGGGTTGGAGAGAGAACACAATATCACACTGGGTGAGAAAGGAGCGGCACTCCGTGGGCTGCCCGGAGTAGCAAGGTGGGTTATTAACCCTAGGTTCCGGAGGCTCGGCAGGCCAGGAAGTAACAGGTGGCACGAGACGAAGACTCTGGAACTGTCCAGAGAGGTCGGAAACCTGAGCGGCCAGGTTCTCCACGGCATGGCGAGCAGCAGACAATTCCTGCTCGTGTCTGCCGAGCATGGCTCCTTGGATCTCGACGGCAGTGTTACGAGCATCTGTAGTCGCTGGGTCCATTCCTTGGTCGGATCCTTCTGTTATGCAGGTGAATGAGGACCCAAAAGCGACTTGGCGAAAACAGAGTTTTTAATCCAGTAAAGTTACTTTACAAACAAAAGGCATAATACTACTCGTAATGACGAGAACAGACTGGAGACTTGATCAAGAACTGCAGGTTGCCTCGGGAAGGCACTTGAACGTAGCAGACTCAGACACCTGCTCACCACGCAGCATCTGAGGGAAACACGACACGACAGGGCAATACATAGACACAGCACGGTGAATAATAGACAAGGATCCGACAGGGCAGGAACGGAAAACAAGGAGAGAAATAGGGACTCTAATCAGGGAAAAGGATCGGGAACAGGTGTGGGAAGACTAAATGATTGATTAGGGGAATAGGAACAGCTGGGAGCAGGAACGGAACGATAGAGACAAGAGAGAGCGAGAGAGGGAGGGGGAGAGAGAGGGATAGAAAGAGGGAAAGAACCTAATAAGACCAGCAGAGGGAAACGAATAGAAGGGGAAGCACAGGGACAAGACATGATAATCAATGACAAAACATGACAGGCTGGGTGCTAACATACAAACACAGAGCAAAGGACTGAGGAAAACAAAGGGTTTAAATACAATCAGGGGAAACGAGGCACAGGTGCAAATAATAATGGGGATCATGGGAAAACAAAAGGTCAAAAGGCACAATGGGGGCATCTAGTGACCAAAAACCGGAACAACCCTGGCCAAATCCTGACAGAATCCCCCCCCCCCTAGGAACGGCTCCTGACGTTCCTACCAGCTCTCTCAGGGTGGAGGGCCCTGAACTGACGAATGAGGTCAGGGTCCAGTATGTCTTTGGCAGGAACCCAGGAGCGCTCCTCGGGACCGTAGCCTTCCCAGTCCACCAGATACTGCCAGGACCGCTGCACCCGGCGGGAATCCAGTATCCGATGGACGGTATAAGCCGGCTGGCCTCCAATGACACGAGGCGGAGGGGGAGGTCTGTCTGCCGGGACAAGGGGAGAAAAAAACAACAGGTTTTAATAAGGAAATGTGAAATGTGGGATTAATCTTAAGGGATCTGGGTAAGTGTAGGCGATAAGAAACTGGGTTAACTCTCCTGGCAACCTTAAAGGGACCAATGTATTTTTGGGACAGCTTGCGAGACTCCACCCGTAGTGGTAAGTCTCTTGTGGAGAGCCAGACTCTCTGGCCGGGGTGCAGGATAGGCCCGGACGACGACGTCTGTTGACTTGTTGTTGGTACCTCTGTGAGGAACGCATAAGATTAAGACGGGTCTTCCTCCACATAAGCCGACAGCGTCGGACGAACTTCAAGGCTGAAGGCACTCTGACTTCTGCCTCCTGGTCCGGGAACAATGGAGGGGCAAGGCCAAACTGACACTCGTGCGGGGACATACCAGTGGAGGAGGAGCGCAAGGTGTTGTGCGCGTATTCGGCCCAAACAATGAAGGACGACCATGTGGACGGGTTGTTACGAGTCATGCATCGGAGGGTGGTTTCCAGCTCTTGATTCATCCTCTCTGTTTGGCCGTTGGACTCCGGATGGTACCCTGAAGATAGACTGGTAGAAGCCCCCATGAGTTGGCAGAAGGCCTAGAGGCGAATTGGGGACCTCTGTCAGAAACCATATCTTGAGGAATGCCGAAGACTCGGAACACATGATTAATTACCAACTCAGCCGTTTCCTTGGCAGAAGGTAACTTAGTCAGAGGGACGAACCTGGCCGCCTTTGAAAACCTGTCGATTATGACTAGGATAGTCATGGGATGGATGAAGGCCAGTAATAAAGTCCAACGAGATATGGGACCAGGGTCTGTGGGGAACAGGTAAAGGGTGAAGGAGTCCTTGCGGGCGGAGGTGAGAAGATTTGCCCTGGCAGCACACGGGACAGGCATTGATGAAAGTGGCAACGTCTTCTCTTATAGTATGCCACCAGAACTTACGCTGGATGAACTCCAAGGTGCGACCTACGCCCGGGTGACAGGTGAGGCGAGAGGAGTGCCCCCACAGAAGGACCTGAATCCTCACTGCCTTGGGGACAAACAACCGATTGGCAGGACCTCCTTTCGGGTCCGGTTCAATAGCTTGAGCTCGTCTCACGGTATCCTCAACTTGCCACGAGATCGGAGCCACGATCTTAGCAGCAGGAAGGACAGGCATGTCCGTGTCATCTCGAATGGCAGGAGCGTAGACTCGGGACAGGGCATCCGGTTTGAGATTCTTCGACCCGGGCCGATAGGTGAGGATAAACTGGAATCGATTGAAGAAAAGAGACCATCTAGCTTGTCTAGAGTTCAACCACTTCGCCTGCTGGATATACTCCAGATTTTTGTGGTCCATAAGCACTTGAAACGGGTGAGAAGCCCTCTCGAGCCAGTGTCTCCATTCCTTCAATGCCATCTTAACCGCTAGGAGTTCACGATCCCCCACATCGTAGTTCCTCTCAGCCGGGGTAAGCCGGTGTGAGAAGAAAGCGCACGGATGAAGCTTCTTGTCTTCACCCCTCTGAGACAGGACAGCTCCAACACCAACCTCTGAGGCGTCTACCTCCACCACAAACGGTTCATCCGTAGTCGGTAGTATCAGGATGGGAGCAGAGAGGACGCGCTGCTTGAGTCCTTGGAAGGCCATCTCAGCTTCTCTTCCCCACAAAAACCTTGCATTGCCACCCTTGGTTAAAGCTGAGAGAGGGGCTGCCACCAAGCTGAAGTTCTTGATGAACTTGCGGTAAAAGTTAGTGAAGCCCAGGAAACGCTGAACTTCCTTAACGGATTTGGGGGCAATCCGCTCCCGCCCCTACCTTCCTGGGGTCCATTTTGACTCGACCGGGGTCCACTACAAATCCCAGGAATTGTACTCGGGATGAATGGAATTCACATTTTTCCAGCTTAACGTACAGATGGCTGTCTAGGAGGCGTTTGAGTACTTGTCTGACATGCTTTGTGTGTTCTTGAAGAGAGCTCGAAAAGATGAGGATGTCATCCAAGTAAACGAACACAAATATGTTAAGCATATCCCTAAGCACATCGTTTATGAGCGCTTGGAACACTGCTGGGGCGTTGGTCAGGCCGCAGGGCATCACCAAGTATTCATAGTGACCAGTAGGCGTGTTGAAAGCGGTCTTCCACTTGTCACCAGGTCTGATCCGCACAAGATGGTATGCGTTCCGCAGGTCAAGCTTAGTGAAAACAACTGCTTCCTGGAGCAGCTCGAAGGCTGTGGCCATAAGGGGTAGCGGGTAACGGTTACGGACGGTTATGGCATTGAGTCCCCGGTAGTCGATGCAAGGACGTAATCCACCGTCTTTCTTGGCCACAAAGAAAAACCCTGCTCCCGCCGGGGGAGGTGGATGGACGCATGAGGCCTGCTTCCAGAGCGTCCTTGATGTAGGTATCCATATCAGCTTGTTCGGGTGGAGATAGGGAAAAGATCCGACCCCTGGGGGGGGCAAGTGCCCGGAAACAGTTCTATGGAACAATCATAAGGTCTATGGGGTGGTAGCATGGTGGCCCTCTGTTTGCTAAATACCAGTTTGAGGTCATGGTAACACTCGGGAACTCGGGTCAGGTCGATGGATTCTAAAGACTCGGGAGTAGAACTCGGGGGAATTCGGGAAAATACAAGTAGCTTGGCATGTAGGACCCCACTGCTTGATAGTGCCCACAGACCAGTCGATGTGAGGGTTATGGCTGTGAAGCCAGGGGTATCCAAGTACGAGAGGGAACTCGGAACAGGAGATCAAATGCAAGTTCATCAATTCCTGGTGTTGTGAAACTGAAAGTCGCAAGGAGGTAGTGACATGAGTGACAAGTCCAGATCCCAAAGGGCTTCCATCCAATGTAGTAACCCTCATGGGGTCACTTAGAGGTTCAGAGGGAACGCCATTCTCCTTCGCCCAGACACCATCCATGAAGTTACCTGCGGCTCCAGAGTCTACCAAGGCTTGAAGGTGAAGCTTGTGGTTGTCCCAGGAAAGGGTGACTGGAATGAGCAGACGGGAGTTGGACGGATGGGAGGAGGTTATGTTTCCCGTTACAGTTCCCCCCGGTCTGTACGGGACAGAGCGTTTCCCTGGAGCCCGGGACACGTGGAACGGAAATGGCCCGGTTTGCCGCAATATAGACAGCGTCGCTCCCTCATCCGGCGGTCTCTCTCAGCCTGGGAGATGCGTCCAATCTGCATGGGTTCCGATGGAGCCAGCGAGGATAAAGGTGGGGACTCGGAGCTGGGACTGATAGGGGCTAGAGGTCTACGGTTGAGTTCTCTCTCTCTCAGACGCTGGTCAATGCGTGAGGCCAACTTGATCAGGGACTCGAGATTGTCTGGTGGTTCCCGAGTGGCCAGTTCATCTTGGATAGTGTCGGAAAGGCCTTTCAGAAAGCACACCGTGAGCGCCTCGTTGTTCCAGCCACTCGCTGCTGCCACCGTGCGGAACTGGATGGCATAGTCCGTCACGCTGCGCCGACCTTGGTGGAGAGTCAGGAGCTGTTTGACTGAGTCAGGACCACTGCTTGGGCCTTGAAACACTCGTTTGAATTCCTCAGCAAAGGCAGAGTAGCTGGCACAGCAGGAACTATGGGCATCCCACACAGCAGTAGCCCAGGCCAGGGCTTTTTCCGACAGCAGGGTGATGATATATGCGATCTTAGACCGGTCGGTGGGGAACGACGAGGGTTGCAGCTCGAAGGAGAGAGAACATTGGGTGAGAAACCCTTTACAAGCACTTGGATCACCTGAGAACCATTGGGGAGGTGGAAGACGAGGTTCAGCCAGAGGGTTAACTGCCATGGGTACGTGAATCTGAGGTACTGGGACGGGAACTGTTGCCGGGGTAAGTCGATCAGATATCTGCTTTATGGAAGTCAGCATCTCCGACAGAAGATGAGAATGTCTAGCCATTAAGGCCTCTTGCTGAACCAGGGTGGCTTCGTGGCGTTGGACAGTCTCCTGGTGGTGGGACAGCATGGCAACAAGCTCCTGAGAACTGGCTACCTCTGGGTTCATTTTTGGCTCTGTGTTTCTGTCAGGACCTGGTTACGAACCCAGGTCTCCAGAGTGAGAAACAGTCACTTAACCAACTGAGCCACGAATAGTTGGCAGAACCCAGAAGATGAGGCAGACACCGCAGTACTTGAGACGGTGTATTTAATGAAGTAAAAAGTGAAGTTCTTCAGGAAAACATGTAACTCCACAACCTCAAAAGGAATTCCACAAGAACAAAGGTAATCCTCCAAGACAAAAAGGTAAATCCACAAGGTGGAAGGTAAAGCACAAAAAGCCTCAAAAAATACTCAATACAAGAACAAAAAACAGAATTCCACAAGAGAGTCCACCGGGATCAACAAGAGTTCACAGAGTACTAGGGCTGGGTGCTAACATACAAACACAGAGCAAAGGACTGAGGAAAACAAAGGGTTTAAATACAATCAGGGGAAACGAGGCACAGGTGCAAATAATAATGGGGATCAAGGGAAAACAAAAGGTCAAAAGGCACAATGGGGGCATCTAGTGACCAAAAACCGGAACAACCCTGGCCAAATCCTGACACTTGTGGGGACACACAATTCAGTCCAAAATCCTATTTTCCCTAACCCTCAACCTAAACCCTACCCTAACTCTAATCTTAACCCTAACCCTATCCTTAACCCAGAAACTTAACCATAATCTTAAACCTGAACCTAACCCTAGCTCCTAACCCTAAACCTAAAACTAACCCTAGCTCCTAACCCTAGCTCCTAACCCTAAAACTAACCCTAGCTCCTAACCCTAAACCTAACCCTAGCTCCTAACCCTAAACCTAACCCTAGCTCCTAACCCTAGCTCCTAACCCTAAAACTAACCCTAGCTCCTAACCCTAAAACTAACCCTAGCTCCTAACCCTAAACCTAACCCTAGCTCCTAACCCTAAAACTAACCCTAGCTCCTAACCCTAACCCTAAACGTAAAACTAACCCTAGCTCCTAACCCTAACCCTAAACGTAAAACTAACCCTAGCTCCTTAACCCTAACCCTAAACGTAAAACTAGCTCCTAACCCTAAACCTAAACCTTACCCTAGCTCCTAAACCTAAACCTAACCCTAGCTCCTAACCCTAAACCTAACCCTAGCTCCTAACCCTAACACTAACACTCATTCTAACCTTAACCCTAAACCCCCTAGAAACAGCATTTGATCTTGTGGGGACCAACAAAATGTCTGCATTTGGTCAAATGTTTTGTTTGTTTACTTTATTTTGCGGGGATTTCTGGTCCACAAAGATATAGTTAAACACACACACACACACACACACACACACACACACACACACACACACACACACACACACACACACACACACACACACACACACACACACACACACACACACACACACACACACACACACACACACACACACACACACACACACCTTCTCTATATAACACAGCAATATGCACATACATGTAGGAGGAGGAACTGGTGTGACAGTGTTTTGGAGTCAGAGAGCAGTGTTTCAGCAGGTTTCCATTTGCTAGTTCCTTGATGCTGCCTTCATTCCCTTATTGAAAACATCCCCTGGAATGTCCTGCAGCAGCCATAGCCCAGCCACCACTTCACTGACACACACAGTGAAGGAGAGAAAGTGTGTGTGTGTGTGTGTGTGTGTGTGTGTGTGTGTGTGTGTGTGTGTGTGTGTGTGTGTGTGTGTGTGTGTGTGTGTGTGTGTGTGTGTGTGTGTGTGTGTGTGTGTGTGTGTGTGTGTGAGAGAGAGGGGGGTGGAGACGAGTGAGTTTTATGGCCTAGAGAGTTGTAAATTAATGTATACAGTAATACAATACATACTAATATTTGTATTTTAGACAAGTTGCTTTTGTCTGTTATACAAGTTTGTGACTTTGTGTGTGCACTGTGCATGTGTGTGTGTCTATGTACATGTGTGTAATAGGTTATTGTTCAGTTTTGGACAGATGTGTTTTGCAGTTGCATGTGAAGTGGTGGGTTAAAGCCATAGTTGTATTCTTTGCACTCTAGATGTTGCCTGCTTTGTCACAATGCCTCCTCTCTCTCTTTCTTCTCCCTCTCTCTCTTCTTCCATCTGTCTCTGTCTGCTTTCCTGTCTGCCTCCATCCCCCTTTATCACACTGACTCTATCTCTCTCCTCCATAACTCCATCTGCTCTGTCTCACTCTGTCTTTCCTTGTCTTCCCTCCTCCCAGTAGGAATGTTTTATGGAGCGAGAGAGGAGGAGACACCAGGGAAAGACGACTATCCCCCGGATGGTTTAGTATTGTATTTGTACAGGTGTGGCATGGTGTATGTTACTGTATCGGTGTGGGTGTGCATCATTTAACAGTGGTGCCTCTGTCTTAGTGCCCACCCTGTTGGGCTGACGTGTCCCTCTCTGCCTCCCCCTGCGTGAGACTGACGATGCACAGGCCCCGTCTCCCGTCGCTGAGCTGGGACTGTGACGGGGAGACAGCCTTTTTTGGCTCTCATACATCTTTAACTCACACGTACACACACACACACACACACACACACACACACACACACACACACACACACACACACACACACACACACACACACACACACACACACACACACACACACACACACACACACACACACACACACACACACACACACACACACACACACACACACACACACACACACACACACACACACACACACACACACACACACACACACACACACACACACACACACACACACACATACACACACACATACACACACATATACACACTCATACACACATACACGCATACACAGTAGACAGGCAGATACACACACACACACGCGCACACACACACACACACACACACACACACACACACACACACACACACACACACACACACACACACACACACACACACACACACACACACACACACACACACACACACACACACACACACACACAGTCACACAGTCCTCTCTCTGTCAGGCCTGTATCCTCTCTCAGTCTCTCTCTCTGTCAGGCCTGTATCCTCACTCAGTCCCTCTCTGTCAGGCCTGTGTCCTCTCTCAGTCCCCTCTCTGTCAGGCCTGTATCCTCTCTCAGTCTCTCTCTCTGTCAGGCCTGTATCCTCACTCAGTGCCTCTCTCTGTCAGGCCTGTGTCCTCTCTCAGTCCCTCTCTCTGTCAGGCCTGTATCCTCACTCAGTCCCTCTCTCTGTCAGGCCTGTATCCTCACTCAGTCCCTCTCTCTGTCAGGCCTGTAGCCTCAGTCCCTCTCTCTGTCAGGCCTATATCCCCTCTCAGTCCCTCTCTCTGTCAGGCCTATATCCCCTCTCAGTCCCTCTCTCTGTCAGGCCTGTATCCTCTCTCAGCCCCTCTCTCTGACAGGTCTGTATCCTCTCTCAGTCCCTCTCTCTGTCAGGCCTGTATCCTCTCTCAGTCCCTCTCTTTGTCAGGCCTGTATCCTCTCTCAGTCCCCTCTCTGTCAGGCCTGTATCCTCTCTCAGTCCCTCTCTGACAGGCCTGTATCCTCTCTCAGTCCCTCTCTCTGGCAGGCCTGTGTCCTCTCTCAGCCCCTCTCTCTGTCAGGCCCCTAATCTCTGTCCCTCTCTCTGTCAGGCCTGTATCCTCTCTCAGCCCCTCTCTCTGTCAGGTCTGTAACCTCTCTCAGTCTCTCTCTCTGTCAGGTCTGTATCCTCTCTTAGTCCCTCTCTCTGTCAGGTCTGTAACCTCTCTCAGTCTCTCTCTCTGTCAGGCCTGTATCCTCTCTCAGTCTCTCTCTCTGTCAGGCCTGTATCCTCTCTTAGTCCCTCTCTCTGTCAGGCCTGTATCCTCTCTTAGTCCCTCTCTCTGTCAGGCCTGTATCCTCTCTCAGCCCCTCTCTCTGTCAGGCCTCTGTATCCTCTCTCAGTCCTTCTCTCTGTCAGGCCTGTGTCCTCTCTCAGTCCCTCTCTCTGTCAGGTCTGTATCCCTCTCAGTCCTTCTCTCTGTCAGGTCTGTATCCTCTCTCAGTCCCTCTCTCTGTCAGGTCTGTATCCTCTCTCAGTCCTTCTCTCTGTCAGGTCTGTATCCTCTCTCAGTCCTTCTCTCTGTCAGGCCTGTATCCTCTCTTAGTCCCTCTCTCTGTCAGGTCTGTAACCTCTCTCAGTCTCTCTCTCTGTCAGGCCTGTATCCTCTCTCAGTCCCTCTCTCTGTCAGGTCTGTATCCTCTCTCAGTCTCTCTCTCTGTCAGGCCTGTATCCTCTCTCAGTCCTCTCTCTGGCAGGCCTGTATCCTCTCTCAGTCCCTCTCACTGTCAGGCCTGTATCCTCGCTCAATCCCTCTCTCTGTCAGGCCTGTAGCCTCTCTCAGCCCCTCTCTCTGGCAGGCCTGTGTCCTCTCTCAGCCCCTCTCTCTGTCAGGCCCCTAATCTCTGTCCTTCTCTCTGTCAGGCCTGTAGCCTCAGCCCCTCTCTCTGTCAGGCCTGTATCCTCTCTCAGCCCCTCTCTCTGTCAGGTCTGTATCCTCTCTCAGCCCCTCTCTCTGTCAGGCCTGTATCCTCTCTCAGCCCCTCTCTCTGTCAGGTCTGTATCCTCTCTCAGTCCCTCTCTCTGTCAGGCCTGTATCCTCTCTCAGTCCCTCTCTCTGTCAGGCCTATATCCTCTCTCAGTCCTTCTCTCTGTCAGGCTTGTATCCTCTCTCAGTCCTTCTCTCTGTCAGGCCTGTATCCTCTCTCAGTCCCTCTCTCGGTAAGGCCCGTAGCCTCTGTCCCTCTCTCTGGCAGGCCTGTAGCCTCTCTCAGTCTCTCTCTCTGTCCCTCTCAGGCCCTGACGTGTTAGCTTAGCATTAGCCTGTGTGCTGGTGTTGATCCCAGGCAGCTCTAATTAGGTAGGGCTCTGTAGGGCTCATTAGTCTGCTTGTAGATTACATGCTTCATTAGCCTCTGGAACAACATATCACAGCTCATTCAGCACTAATGGCTGCTACGCCACATTGCACTGACACTTGTACACTCACTCCATCTCCATAACTCTCCTCTAGCTAATACAAACACACACATTCTCTTTGTCACACACACCGGCAAACATTGCATGTATTGCACGGACATACAAATGCACGCAGACACACAATGTCGATTACACTTGCAATTCTTCTAAAAGTCTGTAATTAATTACTATGTATCAGCTGATCTGAGACCTACAAATGTATCTAACATGTAGCAGAGGGACTTGTTGTAATAAAGAGGGGATGAGGGGGTGAAGGGTGGAGGAGGGGAAATGACATGATGAAAGGTGGAGCAGGAATGAGATGAGAGCGATAAAGAGAGCTTTGAGTCGGGGTCTATGAGGGTGCCATGGCTTCCATCACATTCATGCACTGCATAGCTACCGTCAGCATGTGTGTGTGTATGCTTGTCTGTGTGTCTGTGTGTAAGAAAGGAGCCTTTCTCCAGACGCCTGCCAGCTGCCCTCCCCCTCCCGTCCTGTCCTAGCAGAGAAGGAGTTAAGACCTCAGCTGTCAGCAACAAAAACAAACTGAGGGGGCAATTTTCACTAAATGTTTTAACCCCACCACAGGCCCAGCCCAGCAAATCCCTGTCTCCCCCTCCTCCCGATCTTTTCTCTTGCCTTTACCTCCCTCTTTCATCTCTCTTCTTCCGCAGTCTCTCTCGCTCCTTCCCTCCTCCCTCCCTCTCTGTGTCTCTGTCTGCCAGGGGAGGTTCACACACAGCAGTGTGGCAGCAGAGACTGGAGCCTGTGGGGTCTGGCAGACAGAATGAGAGCATACAGACAGTCTAAATATGTAATGCCAGCAGGAATCACTTTAAATGTTCCTACAGAAAATCACTGGCCCATACAGTGGTCCTGACATAGTCCATGTGGTGCAGAACCAAGGATGCCATGGTCAGGCTGTGTGTCTCTGAGTATGCAGTGTAAAAGGGGTTGACCTACAGGGGGTAAATAAGTATAAATGCTTTTTCTGTCTTGATGCATTAGGGGACATGGACCGAGACATATCCGTTCGCAATCATTGGTCATCACACCCCACCGGTAATGGCATTCAGAGGGTCTCACCCACTCCACGGGGGGTAGTCAAGATGTGATGTGTGTTGTCTTAAATAAACAGTTGTAGAAGGGTGCTATTAGCCAAGGAATCATTCCATATTATACATATAAAAATGGCCAATGGTGTCTTGATGCATTAGGGGACCAGAACTGGGACACGGCTGTTCCCGGTCATCGGTCATCACACCCCACCGGTGGAAGCACTTATTGGGCTGCATGCATAGGAAATGAAATCATTATGAAAGGGAGGAGGGGAGGAGAAAGGGATGAGGAGGGGAAACACTCCTGATTCCCATTAATCCCACTACTAGAACCGAGCCTGAGAGCTTCAGGGTGGAATTCCCTGATTCCTTCCTTTAGATTTACACGTCAAGCGAGAGCTGCTCTGTTCACCACCATGGTTCAGCTAGTTCAGATGCAATACGGATAGAATTTCTCTCCCCCGGTTTGTTGACTGGAAGGCTGGGAGGTGATTTATAGATGAGCTGGTACTGTAGAAGTATAAATGTACACCCAGGGTTACAGTGCAGGGATGCTGGAGTTATTAAAGCTTCGTTACATGAATCATTCTCACATTGTGGAAGGGGCTGATAGTGCTCTGGCAGTGAGTCAGACAGGGACTTCCCCGAGCATTTATACAGAGGCAGGTACACACTCACACGCATGCACGTGCCCACACACAAGATGACATGCATACACACGCATACCCACCGACACACACACACACTGGCACGTTGTGAACTCATACATCCGATAGCACTCATATTTCCAATTAGGGTAGAGGAATGCATCCTTATTTTCCTTGGACAACTTTTTTCCTTGGAGTCCAGATTTTTGTGGTTTGTTTCCATTCCATCACCACCCCTTTGTCTCTCTCCTCGTCCCTCTCTTCTCTTGTCCTCTCCCTTTTCCCCCGGTCTGTTGTTCCACAGCCCGTGAAGCAACAGCTTGTGTTGGTTTGCAGCATAGTAACAGTGAACAGCATGCGTTCTGTGTGTTCTGTGTGTGGAGGTCTACGCCGTCGTCCCCCTCCTCCACCTCAGGTGTCCACCAGCCAGCCTGCGTGCCTGCCCATTGCTCCGAGAGCACGGATCCCTCTCTCCTTCTTACGCTGGCACAGCCTCCCTCTCCCACTGGCCTGTCCCTATCCAAATCACTCTCTACAGTAGAGGGATTATCCCTATGTCCACTCACCATTCAGCGTCGCTTGACTATATTGACAGGGTGCAGGGATGGGTATAGGGAGGAGTGGAGCAAGGCGAGGACAGGCTGAAGGAGGAATGGGGTGCTGACACGGCTGGAGTCAGGCCCACAAAGCCCTCAGCCTGGGTGGCAACCAGACACACGCCACTATAGAGGAGAGAGGGATGGGGAGAGAAAGAGGCTGAATATGTGGCTATTGAATGTGTGTGTTTGTGTGTGTTGCAGCTGTGCTTGAATGTTTGTTTGTGTGTGTGGGTTTTTACATATGAAATCTGGAACCCTGGTTCGGTTTCCTGGAGCATTTTTTACATTTGATTCCACAAAATACGTTTTTATTTTACAAGACCTGTAAATAACTGTTTCAGGGTATGATTTGAGAGATGCACATTCTACATAACGTTAACAAGCTAGCTACTTTACAACGCGACTCGCGCTGCCGCGTCACACTACCTGGTACTCTGGATTCTGGAACCGTTACTCACATAGGTCCTGGATTCGTTTCAGCCTGGGATCGTTTGCGTTTCACACAGCTCCAGGATCATACAGGGGATACGTGAAAGCACCCTGACAAATCAGAGAGAAGAATGCAAGATATCAGAAATGTATTTTCTAGCTCCTCTAATGGTCTCTAGAGTCAGAAACATTCCCTCTGAGAGATACAGACCAGACAGGGAGGAGGGTACACTTGGCCCCCTGTAGCAGGTGTCTGTTGCTGGCTACAGTTCTTAACTCTGTGGCTGTCTGGTGGCCAGGAAGAGAGATGACCACACACACACACACACACACACACACACACACACACACACACACACACACACACACACACACACACACACACACACACACACACACACACACACACACACACACACACACACACACACACACACACACACACACACACACACTTCTAATTCATCCCACACATACCCCGGACCAGACTAAATGACTTCCTCTGCCTGTGGTAACCGTACGCCTCAGTAAGAACTCTGTTCAGACTGTTTATGTATGACATCAAACAGAGACTAAATAAACAAGACACATCAGACAGATTGACCTCACAGGAGGAATACATGGGGCTTTTTTTCACTGAGCACTAAAGGGCTTCATAGCTGAAATTAATCAAATATCTGCTTTACACAGACACAGGGGTCATTGAAGCTGTCTGCGTCCATTCTGGTAGCAGCCTTCAGCCTTGGAGGGGACAGGAGAGGACAGGAGAGAGGAGGAGAGGAGTAGAAAGGCAGAGTGGAGGGGGGTAGGAGTAGTGGTGGCTATTCAGCAGCCCGATGATCTGGGTGTAGAAGTTATTGGCCAGTCTGTTAGTTTTAGCCATGATGCTCCTGTCCTGCCCGCGTCTGACTGATGGAAGTGGGGAGAACAGGCTGTGGCTCGGGTGGCTGAGGTCCCTGATGATCTTCTTGGCCTTCCTGTGACACCCCCCCCCCCCCCCACTTCCCACCTCCCATCTCCCACCTCCCACCTCCCACCTCCCACCTCCCACCTTCCACCTCCCTCCTCCCACCTCCCACCTCCCACCTCCCTCCTCCCACCTCCCACCTCCCACCTCCCACCTCCCACCTCCCACCTCCTCCTCCCACCCCCCACCTCCCACCTCCCTCCTCCCACCTCCCACCTCCCTCCTCCCACCCACCCACCTCCCACCTCCTCCCACCCACCCACCTCCCACCTCCCTCCTCCCACCCACCCACCTCCCACCTCCCACCTCCCTCCTCCCACCCACCCACCTCCCACCTCCCACCTCCCACCTCCCTCCTCCCACCCACCCACCTCCCACCTCCCACCTCCCACCTCCCACCTCCCACCTCGCACCTCCCACCTCCCTCCTCCCACCTCCCACCTCCCACCTCCCTCCCCCCCCCCACCCACTCCCACCTCCCACCTCCCACCTCCCACCTCCCACCTCCCACCTCCCACCTCCCACCTCCCACCTCCCCCACCCACCTCCCACCTCCCACCTCCCACCTCCCACCTCCCTCCTCCCACCCACCCACCTCCCACCTCCCACCTCCCACCTCCCACCTCCCACCTCCCTCCTCCCACCTCCCACCTCCCACCTCCCTCCTCCCCCCACCCACTTCCCACCTCCCACCTCCCACCTCCCACCTCCCACCTCCCCCTCCCACCTCCCACCTCCCACCTCCCTCCTCCCACCTCCCACCTCCCACCTCCCACCTCCTCCTCCCACCCCCACCTCCCACCTCCCTCCTCCCACCCACCTCCCACCTCCCTCCTCCCACCCACCCACCTCCCACCTCCTCCCACCCACCCACCTCCCACCTCCCACCTCCCTCCTCCCACCCACCCACCTCCCACCTCCCACCTCCCACCTCCCTCCTCCCACCCACCTACCTCCCACCTCCCACCTCCCACCTCCCTCCTCCCACCCACCTCCCACCTCCCACCTCCTCCTCTCTCTCCTCTGGAGGGGCCTGTTGTGGGGGAGGGAGAGTGCTGTAATCTGGCCGTCTGATCTGGCCGACACTCTGCGGTAGCCTCTCCTCTCTCATCATGCCAATCCCAACGCAGCCTTTGAACTCCGCCGCCAAGAAAGTCTAGTACCGCTTTTTTCTCCCTCAGGAATGATCAGAAAAATCATAATAATAAAATAGAGGGTCTGAAAAAAGCTGGCGAGCTTGGGAGCTTGAAGATTGTCAGCGTGCTGTTAATAAGCTGGAGGAGCGTGCGGAGGGGGTGATGTCAGAGAGCATTAGGCCTTATTGCTGGGTTGAGTGACACCTGAGATTATCATCTGTAGAGAGGAATAAAACAGCTTTCATCAGAGTGGGGCTGGGGCATGTCTATTTGATGTCAGAGTGAAGGAATCACCCACACACACACACACACACACACACACACACACACACACACACACACACACACACACACACACACACACACACACACACACACACACACACACACACACACACACACACACACACACACACACACACAGACACACACTCAGGGGGTTTGGGGAAGGAGGCCAGGAGCAGAGTGCACTACAATATGGGGTCATTAGGAACAAGTGTAGTGAATGATCAAGGGCCAGTATGTGTTAGGAACTAAGGATGGTCTCCCTGCCACCATAACAGGCTCACTGCCACCCTGTCTCTTCACTCCTCTGATTCAGACTAGAGACTATCATGTCTCTTCAGACCTCTGATTCAGACTAGAGACTATCATGTCTCTTCAGGCCTCTGATTCAGACCAGAGACTATCATGTCTCTTCAGACTTCTGATTCAGACTAGAGACTATCATGTCTCTTCAGACCTCTGATTCAGACTAGAGACTATCATGTCTCTTCACTCCTCTGATTCAGACTAGAGACTATCATGTCTCTTCAGGCCTCTGATTCAGACTAGAGACTATCATGTCTCTTCAGACCTCTGATTCAGACTAGAGACTATCATGTCTCTTCAGGCCTCTGATTCAGACTAGAGACTATCATGTCTCTTCAGACCTCTGATTCAGACTAGAGACTATCATGTCTCTTCAGACCTCTGATTCAGACTAGAGACTATCATGTCTCTTCAGACCTCTGATTCAGACTAGAGACTATCATGTCTCTTCAGACCTCTGATTCAGACTAGAGACTATCATGTCTCTTCAGACCTCTGATTCAGACTAGAGACTATCATGTCTCTTCAGACCTCTGATTCAGACTAGAGACTATCATGTCTCTTCAGACCTCTGATTCAGACTAGAGACTATCATGTCTCTTCAGACCTCTGATTCAGACTAGAGACTATCATGTCTCTTCAGACCTCTGATTCAGACTAGAGACTATCATGTCTCTTCACTCCTCTGATTCAGACTAGAGACTATCATGTCTCTTCAGACCTCTGATTCAGACTAGAGACTATCATGTCTCTTCAGACCTCTGATTCAGACTAGAGACTATCATGTCTCTTCAGACCTCTGATTCAGACTAGAGACTATCATGTCTCTTCAGACCTCTGATTCAGACTAGAGACTATCATGTCTCTTCACTCCTCTGATTCAGACTAGAGACTATCATGTCTCTTCAGACCTCTGATTCAGACTAGAGACTATCATGTCTCTTCAGACCTCTGATTCAGACTAGAGACTATCATGTCTCTTCAGACCTCTGATTCAGACTAGAGACTATCATGTCTCTTCAGACCTCTGATTCAGACTAGAGACTATCATGTCTCTTCAGACCTCTGATTCAGACTAGAGACTATCATGTCTCTTCAGACCTCTGATTCAGACTAGAGACTATCATGTCTCTTCAGACCTCTGATTCAGACTAGAGACTATCATGTCTCTTCAGACCTCTGATTCAGACTAGAGACTATCATGTCTCTTCAGACCTCTGATTCAGACTAGAGACTATCATGTCTCTTCAGACCTCTGATTCAGACTAGAGACTATCATGTCTCTTCAGACCTCTGATTCAGACTAGAGACTATCATGTCTCTTCAGACCTCTGATTCAGACTAGAGACTATCATGTCTCTTCAGGCCTCTGATTCAGACTAGAGACTATCATGTCTCTTCAGACCTCTGATTCAGACTAGAGACTATCATGTCTCTTCAGACCTCTGATTCAGACTAGAGACTATCATGTCTCTTCAGACCTCTGATTCAGACTAGAGACTATCATGTCTCTTCAGACCTCTGATTCAGACTAGAGACTATCATGTCTCTTCAGACCTCTGATTCAGACTAGAGACTATCATGTCTCTTCAGACCTCTGATTCAGACTAGAGACTATCATGTCTCTTCAGACTCCTCTGATTCAGACTAGAGACTATCATGTCTCTTCAGACCTCTGATTCAGACTAGAGACTATCATGTCTCTTCAGACCTCTGATTCAGACTAGAGACTATCATGTCTCTTCAGACCTCTGATTCAGACTAGAGACTATCATGTCTCTTCAGACCTCTGATTCAGACTAGAGACTATCATGTCTCTTCAGACCTCTGATTCAGACTAGAGACTATCATGTCTCTTCAGACCTCTGATTCAGACTAGAGACTATCATGTCTCTTCAGACCTCTGATTCAGACTAGAGACTATCATGTCTCTTCAGACCTCTGATTCAGACTAGAGACTATCATGTCTCTTCACTCCTCTGATTCAGACTAGAGACTATCATGTCTCTTCAGACCTCTGATTCAGACTAGAGACTATCATGTCTCTTCAGACCTCTGATTCAGACTAGAGACTATCATGTCTCTTCAGACCTCTGATTCAGACTAGAGACTATCATGTCTCTTCAGACCTCTGATTCAGACTAGAGACTATCATGTCTCTTCACTCCTCTGATTCAGACTAGAGACTATCATGTCTCTTCAGACCTCTGATTCAGACTAGAGACTATCATGTCTCTTCAGACCTCTGATTCAGACTAGAGACTATCATGTCTCTTCAGACCTCTGATTCAGACTAGAGACTATCATGTCTCTTCAGACCTCTGATTCAGACTAGAGACTATCATGTCTCTTCAGACCTCTGATTCAAACTAGAGACTATCATGTCTCTTCAGACCTCTGATTCAGACTAGAGACTATCATGTCTCTTCAGACCTCTGATTCAGACTAGAGACTATCATGTCTCTTCAGACCTCTGATTCAGACTAGAGACTATCATGTCTCTTCAGACCTCTGATTCAGACTAGAGACTATCATGTCTCTTCAGACCTCTGATTCAGACTAGAGACTATCATGTCTCTTCAGACCTCTGATTCAGACTAGAGACTATCATGTCTCTTCAGGCCTCTGATTCAGACTAGAGACTATCATGTCTCTTCAGACCTCTGATTCAGACTAGAGACTATCATGTCTCTTCAGACCTCTGATTCAGACTAGAGACTATCATGTCTCTTCAGACCTCTGATTCAGACTAGAGACTATCATGTCTCTTCAGACCTCTGATTCAGACTAGAGACTATCATGTCTCTTCAGACCTCTGATTCAGACTAGAGACTATCATGTCTCTTCACTCCTCTGATTCAGACTAGAGACTATCATGTCTCTTCAGACCTCTGATTCAGACTAGAGACTATCATGTCTCTTCAGGCCTCTGATTCAGACTAGAGACTATCATGTCTCTTCAGACCTCTGATTCAGACTAGAGACTATCATGTAACCATCTGTCATCATTACTAAAGAGAAGAGATTGGGAAAAACTCTGGGCCCTATCTGAGATGTGAACTGATCTGTTGTGTTTCCTGTTAGGTCACTTCCTGGGGAACCACAGTGTGTTGGACATCCTGAGACAGGAGGGCTACGAAGTGGTGCACACACCATCACACTACCAGGAACCAATCCCAGAGTGAGTACAGAGACACACCCCGCCCACGCAGCAGGGCTACAACCCAAATACATACACACACACACAGACTGCAGTATTGTTTACACACTAACACAAACACACACATTGATAAATGTGTGTATGGCCATTGAGCATGAATTCATATGAGCCCTCTCTCACAAACACGGGGGGGGTTGATCCAAGGGCCGAGCAGGTTGGGCCCATTAAAATAGCAGCGCTAATGGTTACAAGACTCACATGAACTAGGGTGAAAATGGAACAATTAGGAACAATAAGGGAAATCGCATAAAACAGAGCTACATTAAAACCTCCCATCCAGCCACTGCTTTTACAAACTCACTTCCCCACTGCAAATTCCAGCTGTAACCAACCCGTTCCTTCCTGGCTCATACACGGAGCAGGCCCCAGCCGAGCTGAAGGCCACAGCAGTTCTGTTTCAAAAACTGACAAGTGGACTGACTGTGGTCGAAACACAAAAACACAAGACCCCTCAAAGCATGTCCTGCTCTCTGATATGAGGTGACACAACAACACAATACATCGGGAAGCTTGTCGGGTGTTTATCAAGTGTAAACCTCTAAACTGAGCCTCTGAACCCAGAGGCATCACGTGTTCTCTGCTCAATAGAGATATTATGACAGAAGGAAAAAGTGACTCAGTGTAGAGTGGCTATAGCAGCCAGCCACTGTAGTCAGTGTAACACTGGCAAACACAGAACTGAGCACTGTGTTGTCTGGACTTGGCGTCCCATTATGATGTCAAACCTCCAGGGTGTTAACTGATGGGAAAGCAATATGACCTTTCATATACATAGTAGGGAAGACGTTTCCCTAGAAGTTGAGGTGTATGGGGTTTGGGGTTTTCTGATCCTATATCTGTGCCTACAGGCAACTACCGGTAACCAGATAGGGAAAGACAGATAAGGAATGAACTCCTTGTGGATTAGTGTTGGGCCGTGTTTCAATACTTTTGAAATCTATTCTAACTTCCTCCTTTCCTGCTCGCACATGATTGTGTTGATCAAAGCAATGTAATAGAACCCTTACTTTCACCTATCCGACCGTTACATCAGAGACTACTTCAATGAAACGAATATGGTAAGGAGGAATTTCTAAGGTATTGAGTTGTCAGGGTGGTTGGGGCAGATGTCACTCAGACAGGTCTCCACATCGGTTACAGCTTCCTCCCTTGTGGCTCGTTTAGACACTTAGTCAAGTTTTTACAAGCACAGAGGCATTGTGTCCTTGTTTGAAGTTCAAAGCCCTTTGGACCATATAGATAGACTAGAGAGCACCGTGATGGTCAGTTCACCTTAAACCACACACCATAACACATTCACACACAGCATACAAGGAGAACCGCCCTAAAGTATCTGACATAATATGCTTAAACTGCTCACCAACATTGTTCTGTTATCTTGAATCTGTTCTAGTGATAAGGGAACATACAGCCAGGTCTATACCATAGTGCTATGATATTTAATAAGCATATCTCTGTTCCTCAGAGAACCAACAGAGAACCCCAGCGATGGGGGCTCCGATGCGGGGAAAACCTCTCCCTATGACTGGGTGACCAGCCCTCAGACCTGGATGTTAGCCTGGATGGTTTGGAGGAGCTGGACGATGAGGAGCTACCCTACATGCTGCT
Source organism: Oncorhynchus gorbuscha (assembly GCF_021184085.1). NCBI lineage: Eukaryota > Metazoa > Chordata > Actinopteri > Salmoniformes > Salmonidae > Oncorhynchus > Oncorhynchus gorbuscha. Next base: position 27,882 of record NW_025749042.1, read on the forward strand.
GCCAGACAGCCTGAGCCAGCTAGAGGAGTTTGGGAGACATAAGCGCCCCCGGAAGGCCCACCGCAACCATGGCCGCCCACGCTCTTCAGTGACCTGTGGGTTCGCATCGGTGACGGGTGAGAGAAGAAGAGAACAAATACACACTGTCTCTAGGTCTTTATTGAACCCATTCAATGACAATAGAAAATAGCATAAAATGAAGGGTAGCAGACAGTGCAACTGACACTCACACAGCAAGAGACCATAACAAGCTCTACCACAGTATTCCTGTTAACCTGACTGATCTTGTTCTCCCTACCCTCCAGCACCACAACTCCTCAGCCTAATGTGAGGGATAACCAATGGCTATGTGACAGTGGAGCCTCTACTCACCCACCAGGAGCAGAGGAGGAGGACAGGCCTCTACCCTCCAGTGGAACC
>NW_025749043.1:0-28269 GCF_021184085.1 Oncorhynchus gorbuscha
TTGTAGACTGTGTGGTGCTGGGTTAGGGTTAGTTGTAGACTGTGTGGTGCTGGGTTAGGGTTAGTTGTAGACTGTGTGTGGTGCTGGGTTAGTTGTAGACTGTGTGGTACTGGGTTAGTTGTTGTAGGCTGTGTGGTGCTGGGTTAGTTGTAGACTGTGTGGTACTGGGTTAGTTGTAGACTGTGTGGTGCTGGGTTAGTTGTAGACTGTGTGGTGCTGGGTTAGTTGTAGACTGTGTGTGGTGCTGGGTTAGTTGTTAGTTGTAGACTGTGTGCTGGGTTAGGGTTAGTTGTAGACTGTGTGTGGTGCTGGGTTAGTTGTAGACTGTGTGTGGTGCTGGGTTAGTTGTAGACTGTGTGTGGTGCTGGGTTAGTTGTAGACTGTGGTGCTGGGTTACTGTGTGGTGGGTTAGTTGTAGACTGTGTGTGGTGCTGGGTTAGTTGTAGACTGTGTGTGGTGCTGGGTTAGTTGTAGACTGTGTGTGGTGCTGGGTTAGTTGTAGACTGTGTGTGGTGCTGGGTTAGTTGTAGACTGTGTGTGGTGCTGGGTTAGTTGTAGACTGTGGTGGTGGTTGGGTTAGTTGTAGACTGTGTGGTGCTGGGTTAGTTGTAGACTGTGTGTGTGGTGCTGGGTTAGTTGTAGACTGTGTGTGGTGCTGTTAGTTTAGTTGTAGACTGTGTGGTGCTGGGTTAGGGTTAGTTGTAGACTGTGTGGTGCTGGGTTAGGGTTAGTTGTAGACTGTGTGGTGCTGGGTTAGGGTTAGTTGTAGACTGTGTGGTGCTGGGTTAGTTGTAGACTGTGGTGCTGGGTTAGGGTTAGTTGTAGACTGTGTGTTACTGGTGTTGGGCTTAGTTGTAGACTGTGGTGCTGGTGACTGGGTTAGTTGTAGACTGTGTGTGGTGCTGGGTTAGTTGTAGACTGTGTGTGGTGCTGGGTTAGTTGTAGACTGTATGTGGTGCTGGGTTAGGTTAGTTGTAGACTGTGTGGTGCTGGGTTAGGGTTAGTTGTAGACTGTGTTAGGGTAGACTGTGTGTGGTGCTGGGTTAGTTGTAGACTGTGTGTGGTGCTGGGGGTTAGTTGTAGACTGTGGTGCTGGTTAGTTAGGGTTGCTGGGTTAGTTGTAGACTGTGTGTGGTGCTGGGTGTTAGACTGTGTGTGGTGTTGTAGACTGTGTGTGGTGCTGGGTTAGTTGTAGACTGTGTGTGGTGCTGGGTTAGGGTTAGTTGTAGACTGTGTGTAGACTGTTAGTTGTAGACTGTGTGTGGTGCTGGGTTAGTTGTAGACTGTGTGTGGTGCTGGGTTAGGTTAGTTGTAGACTGTATGGTGCTGGGTTAGTTAGTTGTAGACTGTGTGGGTGGTGTTAGGGTTAGTTGTAGACTGTGGGCTGGGTTAGGGTTAGTTGTAGACTGTGTGTGGTGCTGGGTTAGTTGTAGACTGTGTGTGCTGGGTTGCAGACTGTAGAATGTGGTGCTGGGTTAGACTGTGTTGTGGTTGTAGACTGTGGTGCTGTGTTGGTTAGTTGTAGACTGTGTGTGGTGCTGGGTTAGTTGTAGACTGTGTGGGTGCTGGGACTGTGTGGGACAGTTGTAGACTGGGTTAGTTGTAGACTGTGTGTGGTGCTGGGAGGTTAGTTGTAGACTGTGTGGTGCTGTTTGGGTTAGTTGTAGACTGTGTGGTACTGGGTTAGTTGTAGGCTGGGTTAAGACTGTGTGTGGTGCTGGGTTAGTTGTAGACTGTATGTGGTGCTGGGTTAGTTCTAGACTGTGGTGGTGCTGGGTTAGGGTTAGTTGTAGACTGTGTGTGGTGTTAAGTTGTAGGCTGTGTGGTGCTGGGGTTGTAGACTGTGTGGTACTGGGTTAGTTGTAGACTGTGTGTGGTGGTTAGTTGTAGACTGTGTGGTGCTGGGTTAGGGTTGGTGCTGTGTTAGTTGTAGACTGTGTGGTGCTGGGTTGTTGGTTAGTTGTTAGACTGTGTGTGGTGCTAGGGTTAGTTGTAGACTGTGTGTGGTGCTAGGACTGTGTTAGCTGGGTTAGTTGTAGACTGTGTGTGGTGCTGGGTTAGTTGTAGACTGTATGTGGTGCTGGGTTGTAGACTGTGTGGTGGTGGGTTTGTAGACTGTGTGGTGCTGGGTTAGTTGTAGACTGTGTGTGGTGCTGGGTTAGTTGTAGTTGTGTGTGGTGCTGGGTTAGGGTTAGTTGTAGACTGTGTGTGGTGCTGGGTTAGTTTTAGACTGTGTGTGGTGCTGGGTTAGTTGTAGACTGTGTGTGGTGCTGGGTTAGTTGTAGACTGTATGTGGTGCTGGGTTAGTTGTAGTTGTAGACTGTGTGGTGCTGGGTTAGGGTTAGTTGTAGACTGTATGGTGCTGGGTTAGGGTTAGTTGTAGACTGTGTGGTGCTGGGTTAGGGTTAGTTGTAGACTGTGTGTGTTGCTGGGTTAGGGTTAGTTGTAGGCTGTGTGGTGCTGGGTTAGTTGTAGACTGTGTGGTACTGGGTTAGTTGTAGACTGTGTGTGGTGCTGGGTTAGTTGTAGACTGTGTGTGGTGCTGGGTTAGTTCTAGACTGTGTGGTGCTGTGTTAGTTGTAGACTGTGTGTGGTGCTGGGTTAGTTGTAGACTGTGTGTGGTGCTGGGTTAGGGTTAGTTGTAGACTGTGGTGCTGGGTTAGGGTTAGTTGTAGACTGTGTGTGGTGCTGGGTTAGTTGTAGACTGTGTGTGGTGCTGGGTTAGTTGTAGACTGTGTGTGGTGCTGGGTTAGTTGTAGACTGTATGTGGTGCTGGGTTAGTTGTAGACTGTGTGGTGGTGGGTTAGTGGTAGACTGTGTGGTGCTGGGTTAGTTGTAGACTGTGTGTGGTGCTGGGTTAGTTGTAGACTGTGTGTGGTGCTGGGTTAGTTGTAGACTATGTGGTGCTGGGTTAGTCGTAGTTGTAGACTGTGTGGTGCTTGGTTAGGGTTAGTTGTAGACTGTGTGGTGCTGGGTTAGTTGTAGTTGTAGACTGTGTGGTGCTGGGTTAGGGTTAGTTGTAGACTGTATGGTGCTGGGTTAGGGTTAGTTGTAGACTGTGTGGTGCTGGTTTAGGGTTAGTTGTAGACTGTGTGTGGTGCTGGGTTAGTTGTAGACTGTGTGTGGTGCTGGGTTAGTTGTAGACTGTGTGTGGTGCTGGGTTAGTTGTAGACTGTGTGTGGTGCTGGGTTAGTGGTAGACTGTGTGGTACTGGGTTAGTTGTAGACTGTGTGTGGTGCTGGGTTAGTTGTAGACTGTGTGTGGTGCTGGGTTAGTTGTAGACTGTGTGTGGTGCTGGGTTAGTTGTAGACTGTGTGGTGCTGGGTTAGTTGTAGTTGTAGACTGTGTGGTGCTGGGTTAGGGTTAGTTGTAGACTGTGTGGTGCTGGGTTAGTTGTAGTTGTAGACTGTGTGGTGCTGGGTTAGGGTTAGTTGTAGACTGTGTGGTGCTGGGTTAGGGTTTGTTGTAGACTGTGTGGTGCTGGCTTAGGGTTAGTTGTAGACTGTGTGTGTTGCTGGGTTAGGGTTAGTTGTAGGCTGTGTGGTGCTGGGTTAGTTGTAGACTGTGTGGTGCTGGGTTAGTTGTAGACTGTGTGTGGTGCTGGGTTAGTTGTAGACTGTGTGTGGTGCTGGGTTAGTTGTAGACTGTGTGTGGTGCTGGGTTAGTTGTAGACTGTGTGTGGTGCTGGGTTAGTTGTAGACTGTGTGTGGTGCTGGGTTAGTTGTAGACTGTGTGTGGTGCTGGGTTAGTTGTAGACTGTGTGTGGTGCTGGGTTAGTTGTAGACTGTGTGTGGTGCTGGGTTAGTTGTAGACTGTGTGTGGTGCTGGGTTAGTTGTAGACTGAGTGTGGTGCTGGGTTAGGGTTAGTTGCAGACTGTCACCTTGTTTGACCAGCCTGACGTCTCCAGGAGGACTCTTCTCCCAGAGTCCGAAGCAGTGAGATCCTTTAGAGCAGTGGATGGTGGTGTTCTCGGGGGAAACCCGTCCCTCCCCCACCGCCACGCGCTCCGTCTCCTACTGCTGCTGCTGCTCAGTGAAGGCACACTGCCTCTCCTTCTGCTGGTCAGCTGGGGGGAGAGGAGGAGCGGGATTCATTCGTCATTCAGCAAACAGAGATGGCTCTCAAATGATCTCAAGAAACACTCATGAAACACATGAGACAGTACACAATCAGACCACTACAGCCTCCACCCGACCGCCAACCCATCTCTAATCAGACCACTACAGCCTCCCCCCGACCGCCAACCCATCTCTAATCAGACCACTACAGCCTCCCCCGACCTCCCCCGACCGCCAACCCGTCTCTAATCAGACCACTACAGCCTCCCCGACCTCCCCCACCACCAACCCATCTCTAATCAGACCACTACAGCCTCCCCCGACCTCCCCCAACCACCAACCCATCTCTAATCAGACCACTAAAGCCTCCCCCCGACCACCAACCCATCTCTTCTCTAATCAGACAACTACAGCCTCCCCCAGACCTCCCCCGACCGCCAACCCATCTCTAATCAGACCACTACAGCCTCCCCCGACCTCCCCTACCACCAACCCATCTCTTCTCTCATCAGACCACTACAACCTCCCCCCGACCTCCACCCACCACCAACACATCTCTTCTCTAATCAGACCACTACAGCCTCCCCCCGACCTCCTCCCACCACTATCTCTTCTCTAATCAGACCACTACAGCCTCCCCCTGACCTCCCCTACCACCAACCCATCTCTAATCAGACCACTACAGCCTCCCCCGACCTCCTCCCACCACTATCTCTTCTCTAATCAGACCACTACAGCCTCCCCCTGACCTCCCCCACCACCAACCCATCTCTAATCAGACCACTACAGCCTCCCCCGACCTCCTCCCACCACTATCTCTTCTCTAATCAGACCACTACAGACTCCCCTGACCTCCCCCACCACCAACCCATCTCTAATCAGACCACTACAGCCTCCCCCCGACCTCCCCTAACACCAACCCATCTCTTCTCTAATCAGACCACTACAACCTCCCCCCGACCTCCTCCCACCACTATCTCTTCTCTAATCAGACCACTACAACCTCCCCCGACCTCCACCCACCACCAACCCATCTCTTCTCTAATCAGACCACTACAGCCTCCCCCGACCTCCACCCACCACCAACCCATCTCATCTCTAATCAGACCACTACAGCCTCCCCCGACCTCCTTCCACCACTATCTCTTCTCTAATCAGACCACTACAACCTCCCCCGACCTCCACCCACCACCAACCCATCTCTTCTCTAATCAGACCACTACAGCCTCCCCCGACCTCCTTCCACCACTATCTCTTCTCTAATCAGACCACTACAACCTCCCCCAGACCTCCCCCACCACCAACCCATCTCTTCTCTAATCAGACCACTACAGCCTCCCCTGACCTCCCCCTACCACCAACCCATCAATAATCAGACCACTACAGCCTCCCCCGACCTCCCCTACCACCAACCCATCTCTTCTCTAATCAGACCACTACAGCCTCCCCCGACCTCCTCCCACCACTATCTCTTCTCTAATCAGACCACTACAGCCTCCCCTGACCTCCCCACCACCAACCCATCTCTAATCAGACCACTACAGCCTCCCCCCGACCTCCTCCCACCACTATCTCTTCTTGAATCAGACCACTACAGCCTCCCCCGACCTCCCCCAACCACCAACCCATCTTTAATCAGACCACTACAGCCTCCCCCGACCACCAACCCATCTCTTCTCTAATCAGACCACTACAGCCTCCCCCCGACCGCCAACCCATCTCTAATCAGACCACTACAGCCTCCCCCCGACCTCCCCTACCACCAACCCATCTCTTCTCTAATCAGACCACTACAACCTCCCCCGACCTCCACCCACCACCAACCCATCTCTTCTCTAATCAGACCACTACAGCCTCCCCCGACCTCCCCCTACCACAAACCCATCACCTCTCTAATCAGACCACTACAGCCTCCCCCGACCTCCTCCCACCACTATCTCTTCTCTAATCAGACCACTACAGCCTCCCCCGACCTCCCCTACCACCAACCCATCTCTTCTCTAATCAGACCACTACACCCTCCCCCTGAACTCCACCCACCACCAACCAATCTCTTCTCTAATCAGACCACTACAGCCTCCCCCGACCTCCTCCCACCACTATCTCTTTCTAATCAGACCACTACAGCCTCCCCTGACCTCCCCCTACCACCAACCCATCTCTTCTCTAATCAGACCACTACAGCCTCCCCCGACCTCCACCCACCACCAACCCATCTCTTCTCTAATCAGACCACTACAGCCTCCCCGACCTCCCCCTACCACAAACCCATCACTCTCTCTAATCAGACCACTACAGCCTCCCCCGACCTCCTCCCACCACTATCTCTTCTCTAATCAGACCACTACAGCCTCCCCCTGACCTCCCCACCACCAACCCATTTCTAATCAGAACACTACAGCCTCCCCCGACCTCCCCCTAACACCAACCCATCTCTTCTCTAATCAGACCACTACAGCCTCCCCCGACCTCCTCCCACCACTATCTCTTCTCTAATCAGACCACTACAGCCTCCCCTGACCTCCCCCACCACCAACCCATCTCTAATCAGACCACTACAGCCTCCCCCGACCTCCTCCCACCACTATCTCTTCTTGAATCAGACCACTACAGCCTCCCCCGACCTCCCCCAACCACCAACCCATCTTTAATCAGACCACTACAGCCTCCCCGACCACCAACCCATCTCTTCTCTAATCAGACCACTACAGCCTCCCCCGACCGCCAACCCATCTCTAATCAGACCACTACAGCCTCCCCCGACCTCCCCCTACCACCAACCCATCTCTTCTCTAATCAGACCACTACAACCTCCCCGACCTCCACCCACCACCAACCCATCTCTTCTCTAATCAGACCACTACAGCCTACAGCCCCCCCGACCTCCCCCTACCACAAACCCATCACCTCTCTAATCAGACCACTACAGCCTCCCCCGACCTCCTCCCACCACTATCTCTTCTCTAATCAGACCACTACAGCCTCCCCCGACCTCCCCCTACCACCAACCCATCTCTTCTCTAATCAGACCACTACACCCTCCCCCTGAACTCCACCCACCACCAACCATCTCTTCTCTAATCAGACCACTACAGCCTCCCCCCGACCTCCTCCCACCACTATCTCTTCTCTAATCAGACCACTACAGCCTCCCCCTGACCTCCCCTACCACCAACCCATCTCTTCTCTAATCAGACCACTACAGCCTCCCCCGACCTCCACCCACCACCAACCCATCTCTTCTCTAATCAGACCACTACAGCCCCCCCGACCTCCCCCTACCACCAACCCATCTCATCTCTAATCAGACCACTACAGCCTCTCTTCCTAATCAGACCACTACAACCTCCCCCAGACCTCCCCCACCACCAACCCATCTCTTCTCTAATCAGACCACTACAGCCTCCCCCTGACCTCCCCTACCACCAACCCATCTCTAATAAGACCACTACAGCCTCCCCCGACCTCCTCCCACCACTATCTCTTCTCTAATCAGACCACTACAACCTCCCCCAGACCTCCCCCACCACCAACCCATCTCTTCTCTAATCAGACCACTACAGCCTCCCCCGACCTCCTCCCACCTCTTCTCTAATCAGACCACTATCTCTTCTCTAATCAGACCACTACAGCCTCCCCCTGACCTCCCCCACCACCAACCCATCTCTAATCAGACCACTACAGCCTCCCCCGACCTCCTCCCACCACTATCTCTTCTTAATCAGACCACTACAGCCTCCCCCGACCTCCCCCAACCACCAACCCATCTCTAATCAGACCACTACAGCCTCCCCCAACCACCAACCCATCTCTTCTCTAATCAGACCACTACAGCCTCCCCCAGACCTCCCCCAACCACCAACCCATCTCTAATCAGACCACTACAACCTCCCCCGACCTCCACCCACCACCAACCCATCTCTTCTCTAATCAGACCACTACAGCCTCCCCCGACCTCCTCTATCTCTTCTCTAATCAGACCACTACAGCCTCCCCCTGACCTCCCCCTACCACCAACCCATCTCTTCTCTAATCAGACCACTACAGCCTCCCCCGACCTCCCCCTACCACCAACCCATCTCATCTCTATTCAGACCACTACAGCCTCCCCCAGCCCACCACTATCTCTTCTAATCAGACCAATAAAGCCTCCACCGACCTCCCCACCACCAACCCATCTCTAATCAGACCACTACAGCCTCCCCCACCTACCACCAACCCATCTCTTCTAATCAGACCACTACAGCCTCCCCCGACCTCCCCCACCACCAACCCATCTCTAATCAGACCACTACAGCCTCCCCCCCCACCACCAACCCATCTCTAATCAGACCACTACAGCCATCCCCCAACCTCCCCCACCACCAACCCATCTCTAATCAGACCACTACAGCCTCCACCCACCACCAACCCATCTCTTCCTAATCAGACCACTACAAACCACATCTCTAATCAGACCACTACAGCCTCCCCCTGACCTCCCCCTACACCAACCCATCTCTTCTCTAATCAGACCACTACAGCCTCCCCCGACCTCCACCCCCACCAACCCACTAATCAGACCCAACCCACCTCCCCTACCACAAACCCTTCTCTAATCAGACCACTACAGCCTCCCCCGACCTCCCCCACCACCAACCCATCTCTAATCAGACCACTACAGCCTCCCCTGACCCACTACAGCCTCCCCCCACCACCAACCCATCTCTAATCAGACCACTACAGCCTCCCCCCGACCTCCCCCTATTTGTCTAAATTGTCTGGGGATCTATGAAAAGCTTCAAAAGGCTCCAATCTTTACGAAAATAGTCTCAAATTGTAGATCTCGATCAACAGAAACAGGGCATGTAAAGTACATCACTGTGACTATCCTAGTTATGGCTCTATGCACCCTCAAAACTGGCTAGTTTTGGCTGTACGTTCAATTCAGGACTATTTGTCTAAATTGTCTGGGGATCTATGAAAAGCTCCAAAAATCTCAAATGTTTACAGAGATAAGTGTGACATTGGGAGGTGTTCTTCCTAGCCTGTAAACATTTAGTTCTCTTCTGTTGATATACATATTGAAAGATAATGTGCAATATTACACAATTAAAATAATAAATCACCACAAACATCAACACAGATAATCCTTATACTAGCCTGATTAGTTGTCATTGATGGTAGTTTGCTAGCGTAACTAACCCACTTTGTCATCCAGTTGAATTTAGAGCAGCAGGCAATGCATTCCTAAGGGAAGAGAAGGAATGGCAGGGTTTTCCTGTGGTGAAGTAGAGGAGGACCAAAACGCAGTGTGGTTATATTGACTCAGGTTTAATAAAAACGGATAAACATGAACACTACAAAACAATAAACGTGGAAAACCAAAAACAGCCCTATCTGGTGCAAAACACAGAGACAGGAACAGTCACCCACAAAACCCAACACAAAACAGGCTACCTAAATATGGTTCCCAATCAGAGACAATGACTAACACCTGCCTCTGATTGAGAACCATATCAGGCCAAACATAGAAATAGACAAACCAGACACACAACATAGAATGCCCACACAGCTCACGTCCTGACCAACACTAAAACAAGGAAAACACATACGAACGATGGACAGAACGTGACAAGGCACATTAAGGAATTGATTCACTGTTAATGGTTCATGGCCTGATTGAGAACCAAACTAGGCCGAAACATAGAAATACCCCAAAACATAGAAAAACAAACAGACTGCCCACCCAACTCACACCCTGACCATACTAAATAAATACAAAACAAAGGAAATAAAGGTCAGATACTGACACTCAGGACAGACCCCCATTGACAGAGGGCCGTAGTAGGGTGGTCAGATAGTGAGCATGGATATCTGGAACACTGGTAAGTGCATTTAGAACCATATTTTAAATTTTTATTTAACAGTATATCTATTTCATAAAGTCATCCATTAAGAGAGATAGAGAGAGTGTGTGTACATTCTAGGCCCAGAATGAGTCCTGACCTGAATTTAATGTGCTTAAATGCATTTAGAATCATATTTATATTTTTACAAATTAATACAAATTCAGCTTGGTAGAAAATCTCCAGCCAACCACTATCATGTAAAACTCCAACTCGGGGGTGTGCTGTTACTGACCCTGAATAGCCTCCACCTTCAGAACAATCACCTAGGCAACAACATGGATTTTTCCCTGTCCAAAAACAGCTGAGAGGCTAAGCCAGTCACATTTGGAGGCAATCTTCCCAGCCTGTCAAAATTCAGCCTGGCTCTATTCACAGGAACAGGGCATGTATTGTACATACTGTGACTATCCTAGTTATGACTCTATGCACCCTCAAAACTGGCTAGTTTTGGCTGTACGTTCAATAACAGGACTATTTGTCTAAATTGTCTGGGGATCTATGAAAAGCTCCAAAAATCTCAAATGTTTACAGAGATAAGTGTGACATTTGGAGGTGTTCTTCCTAGCCTGTAAACATTTAGTTCTCTTCTGTTGATATACATATTGAAAGATAATGTGCAATATTACACAATTAAAATAATAAATCACCACAAACATCAACACAGATAATCCTTATACTAGCCTGATTAGTTGTCATTGATGGTAGTTTGCTAGGGTAACTAACCCACTTTGTCATCCAGTTGAATTTAGAGCAGCTGGCAATGCATTCCTAAGGGAAGAGAAGGAATGGCAGGGTTTTCCTGTGGTGAAGTAGAGGAGGACCAAAACACAGTGTGGTTATATTGACTCAGGTTTAATAAAAACGGATAAACATGAACACTACAAAACAATAAACGTGGAAAACCAAAAACAGCCCTATCTGGTGCAAAACACAGAGACAGGAACAGTCACCCACAAAACCCAACACAAAACAGGCTACCTAAATATGGTTCCCAATCAGAGACAATGACTAACACCTGCCTCTGATTGAGAACCATATCAGGCCAAACATAGAAATAGACAAACCAGACACACAACATAGAATGCCCACCAAAACGTGAATAAATCAAAAAGTACATGTCCAATCTGGATGGGGTTTTTTTTTAACTAAAGGGCACACATAGACGGGCATTTTCATCTAATTAAAACCGTTTTTGTATAGAACCTTTTAATAGAAAATTGTGTTTATAGTTTTGGGAAAAAGTGCATGTTACTGGAAACATAGGTTCCTACCAGGGCATTTTGATTTTTACAGTCTATACTTGTTGTCCATTGAGAGAAAGGGAATGAGACGAAAGATGGGACCTGTAGCCCGTCTGGAAGTATTTTGAATCATTTCTTGAAAATTACAGATTTTGGGCTATAAAAGTACATGTTACTGGAAACATAGGTTCCTACCAGGGCATTTTGTTTTTTACATTCTCTACTTGTTGCCCATTGAGAGAGAGGCTATCACAAGAAATATGGGACCTCTAGCCCTGCGGGAAGTATGTTTAATATTTTTTGGAAAAACTGAATTGGGCCGGAAAAATAAATTGTTGTGCAACTGGTAACCCCAAAACAATCTCCCAATTCCAAGTAGTCACCTCGCAAGGTGTTTGAAGGTAGGCACCTGGTAACCTAGAAATAAAATCTCCAATGTCCAAATCTGGGCCTGGTGATTGGGGAAATGGGCCAAAATGGGGGGGGCAGAGCAGCTAGCCTCCACAGAGGCTGACTGCTCTGCCCCCCTTAAGGACAGTGGAACTATGGACCTCCAGGCTTGTAGGCCATTACTCACCACCCGGGTAACAACACTCTATTGGCCTGCCTATAACATATATTGGGCTACAAACAGACTTCTATTTGAAGAGAAGAGAGAATTTAGAGATAATTATTTATTTCAGCTTGTATTTCTTTAATCACATTCCCAGTGGGTCAGAAGTTTACATACACTCAACTAAAATAGGGTTGTAAACAAAGGGTGGTTTGTAGACTAAGGACAGATTAGTGGATAAAAAAACGGGGTTATTTTGATAACACTAGCCTAAACTATTTAATATAGTGCAATGTCAAAGAAATATATATATATGTTATGAAGACGATATACAATAGATATGTTTCTAAAGCTAGTCAGTCACTAAAAATCCATAGTACATCTCTCAAAAGTAAATATTCATTTCAATGATCATGTCAGTGTCATCAGAATGATAAGTCATTGTTCACGAACAATGGCATATATCAATTTCAACAGTGCTAGTATAAGGATTATCTGTGTTGATTTTGCACTTCCTGGAGCAACAGGAAGTGGTTAAATTGACCCTAAAACATGTTTTGAAATCACTGCCTACAGTTAGAGCAAAACACTGTATTCAACCCTCTCTGTAAATCAATCAGTTTTTAACATAAAGGCTTGGAACTCAGGATTATGTAAAATGGTGTCCCAGTGAGGAAATGTATTTAATTACAGCTTCCTGTGACAACCGGACGTGCCTTACATTGGGGTCATAGGTGCTGTTTTGAGGGGTTAAAAAGGTCACATCTTTCCAAAATGTCATATGTGTGATTAGGCAACCCTCATAAACTGGTACATACAAGAAAACCAGGTTTTAAAGTTGTGTTTAATAGCCATCCCATTTTCCCTTCCAATGCAACGTGGAAAGAATATTTTGGAATGCCTTATCCATCCTCTGCAGGCATCTACTGTGATGTCCTCACATTCTGCAGCCAGCAGGGGTGAATAAGGTGGGATGAATTCTATGAGCATCAAGTAGTTACATAGATATATGTTTTACCTGTACATACTGGTACCGTAGCTTCTGAGTCTATGCTTATGCTGTCTATGCTTGACAGTTTATGACAAATAGTTCAACAATTTTGCATGTAATGGCTTATGCAAGGAACTAATGCCTAGATGTTTTGAGGGGTAAGATTCAACAGAGAACCATCTACTATATTTTGATCAACATGACATGAGCTGCTATTGAGAAAGGCCGTATAAGGATTATCTATAAGGATTATCTGTGTTGAGAAGACAGGCTATGCACTCACTGCCCACAAAATGAGGTGTAAAACAAGCTGCACTTCCTAACCTCCTGCCCAATGTATGACCATATTAGAGAGACATTAGAGAGACATATTTCCCTCAGATTATACAGATCCACAAAGATTTCAAAAACAAATCCAATTTTGAAAAACTCCCATATCTACTGGGTGAAATTCCAGTGTATATATTCACTTTATATATTATCTACCTCACTTGCTTTGGTAATGTTAACACATGTTTCCCATGCCAATAAAGCCCTTGAATAGACAGACAGACAGACAGACAGACAGACAGACAGACAGACAGACAGACAGACAGACAGACAGACAGACAGACAGACAGACAGACAGACAGACAGACAGACAGACAGACAGACAGACAGACAGACAGACAGACAGACAGACAGACAGACAGACAGACAGACAGACAGACAGACAGACAGACAGACAGACAGACAGACAGACAGACAGACAGACAGACAGACAGACAGACAGACAGACAGACAGACAGACAGACAACTGTCTCTCTCTGATGAAAAAGGGTGATAAACTGTGAACAACGATGAAGCCATATTTAGTTTGTGGTGATTTATTTTAATTGTGTAATATTATTTGGCCTTATTTGACCTTTTTTGGCCGCCATCTTGGGCTATATTCAAAATCACCAAAATGTGAATAAATCAAAAAGTACATGTCCAATCTGGATGTTTTTTTTTTAACTAAAGGGCACACATAGACGGGCATTTTCATCTAATTAAAACCGTTTTTGTATAGAACCTTTTAATAGAAAAATGTGTTTATAGTTTTGGGAAAAAAGTGCATGTTACTGGAAACATAGGTTCCTACCAGGGCATTTTGATTTTTACAGTCTCTACTTGTTGTCCATTGAGAGAGAGGCTATCACAAGAGAACAACAGCTTTATTGAATCACTATTCGTTTCAAACAGTAAGATTAAGGAATGAAAATGCTTAAAGGAAAGTACTATAAAATATATTATCCATCTGTGGACATACCTAAAACTTGGAGCTCTACAAGTTCCCATTTCACCCCTAAATATTAATTTATGCATAAATGGCAGTACCCTCTCAAATCATATATTTAAATAAGACATATTTATAATCTTTTCTATAAATGTACTAATCTAAAATGTCCATGGATCAATGGTAGCTCTGAGGAATAGAGTGAATATTATAGAAAGGGCTGTTGTTGATTTCAGAGAAGAAAATGCAAATGCTTGAAAACCCCTGGAGTCAGGCTCTACCAGATCCAAAGTAAATCTACTATAGACTAAAAGGCATGCCTAATGGAGAATCTCAATTGAAAATGCTCTTCAGTGCAGAGCAAGGTGTAATCTGTATCTGGGAAACCGAACCCTGGAGACAGGCTCTTGCTGGCTGCCGCTCCAGCCCACGTTTACGTTGGCCTCCAGCGACATCCTGCACTTAGCGAAGGTCAGGTAGATCTCAACCTTGGGGGGGGGGAAAAGAAGAATAGGTTATAGTTGACACATTTTAATGTGAATGTTCTAAGTCACTAGGACTTTCTCGAGACCAGTCTTGATCAATGAACAATAATAGTAATCATATATGGATTAAAGACCCAAAGATACGTTCAGGTTCCCCCCAGGTTCCCCCCAGGTTCTGGTGATCAAATTCTTATGTCATGCAATGAACTGCAAATTAATGACTTAAAAATCATACAATGTGATTTTCTGGATTTTTGTTTTAGATTCCGTAGCATAATATTAATCAATCAATCAATCACTCAATAAATGTACATGTAAAAACACAGATATTAAAAACCATTTAAAAAAATCTACCTGTAGTAGAGAATGCTGGGTAGAAAGTTAAATTGTTCTAACTTTAAAAACTTGCATTGATGTGACTCATTTAGATATGAGCCAGTAGCACATAGACATTTTAAAAATGACTTTTCATTGACTGAGTTCAACTTACTAGAAGTATTTGAGTTATAAATGCACAAAGTGCGGCACCACGAATGGTCATTGTTCTCCCTCCATTCTTTACCTTGATGAGAAGGTTGATGTCCACTTTGTGGTCACGAAGCTTCGCCAAGATCTGGTTGGAGTTTCTGACCATTAGGCTGTTTGAGATGGTCAGGGTCTGGCTAGAGTACTCCCAGGATACAATCAGGTGGAAAGAGATACGACGCAGCTTCAGGACCTGTGTGTAGAGAAACCACAGATTATTAGAAAATGAAGTTGCATTGTATTGTACAGCTTGAGATGACATATCATTTACATGATACCTGGCTGGAGAATGTAGACGTAGAGAAACCGCCGATTAGAGAGTGATGAGTTTTACTTACAAGGACTATGGTGTGTGGTTGTTTTAACTACCTTAATTGAAGGCACTGAGGTATAGCAACATTTTACTGCCAATTTTAAGTGTACAATTTAAAACTCCCTATCATGGCTAGAAGAGGAACCACCTGTGAAACATGATCTGCTATGTCAAAAAAGATTCAAAAGATGTCTTACAAAGGCGTTGGACATTTTTGAGCCAATAAGTACACACTGTTGACTGCAATGTTGAGCTGTTGGTTCTCCATTACTTCCCTTGACCCAGAAAACAACCTACATCAGCAGAAACAGTAAGACAGATGTTATAAAATAATAAATGTATAAAAACAAGCAAGTCAAATTATGTTGCGACATGTTAGTAAGATATTCTCAGCCTTTGTACATCAATAGCCTAGCGATTAAGAGCTGATGTGTACTGGTTTGAATCCCTGAGCTGTCTAGGTGAGAAATCTGTTGATGTGCCCTTGCGCAAGGAACTTAACCCTAATTGCTCCTGTAAGTCGCTCTCGATAAGACTGTCTGCTAAATAACTAAAATGTAAATCTAATAGATCACATAGTAAGGTTGTTAAAGTAATGTTAAATGTTTAAATGTTAAAGTTAAATGGTATTAAATGGTACACTGACTTCTCACTTAAAAAATAAAATAAAAGCTGGTTTACCATGTCCCAGTTCTTCTCTTAATTGCCAAGGATCAATACTTACCCCAACAGTGTGATAGCCGGATTGGTTTGCTTCTCCTGCATAAGCGGCCATAGTGTTTTTATAGATGGGGAACATATGTTTTAATGTATCAACAGGAATAAACATGAGATTTTCGCCATTTACCACCTGTCGCTGATGTAACCTGTTTTCATGGATACTAATACGTCAATCCAATCATGAATTTTTCCATGAGTTCAGGAACTGGTGACTCTCCTACAAAAAAAAACTTACTTGACAAATTAGGATCAAAACACATACAACACAAACCTCTTGGAAAAATAAATTGTCGTGCAACTGGTAACCCCAAAACAATCTCCCAATTCCAAGTAGTCACCTCGCAAGGTGTTTGAAGGTAGGCACCTGGTAACCTAGAAATAAAATCTCCAATGTCCAAATCTGGGCCTGGTGATTGGGGAAATGGGCCAAAAAAAGGGGGGCAGAGCAGCTAGCCTCCACAGAGGCTGACTGCTCTGCCCCCCTTAAGGACAGTGGAACTATGGACCTCCAGGCTTGTAGGCCATTACTCACCACCCGGGTAACAACACTCTATTGGCCTGCCTATAACATATATTGGGCTACAAACAGACTTCTAT
Organism: Oncorhynchus gorbuscha; assembly: GCF_021184085.1. Lineage (NCBI taxonomy): Eukaryota > Metazoa > Chordata > Actinopteri > Salmoniformes > Salmonidae > Oncorhynchus > Oncorhynchus gorbuscha. Next base: position 16,634 of record NW_025749043.1, read on the forward strand.
TTGAAGAGAAGAGAGAATTTAGAGATAATTATTTATTTCAGCTTGTATTTCTTTAATCACATTCCCAGTGGGTCAGAAGTTTACATACACTCAACTAAAATAGGGTTGTAAACAAAGGGTGGTTTGTAGACTAAGGACAGATTAGTGGATAAAAAAACGGGGTTATTTTGATAACACTAGCCTAAACTATTTAACATAGTGCAATGTCAAAGAAATATATATATATGTTATGAAGACGATATACAATAGATATGTTTCTAAAGCTAGTCAGTCACTAAAAATCCATAGTACATCTCTCAAAAGTAAATATTAATTTCAATGATCATGTCAGTGTCATCAGAATGATAAGTCATTGTTCACGAACAATGGCATATATCAATTTCAACAGTGCTAGTATAAGGATTATCTGTGTTGATTTTGCACTTCCTGGAGCAACAGGAAGTGGTTAAATTGACCCTAAAACATGTTTTGAAATCACTGCCTACAGTTAGAGCAAAACACTGTATTCAACCCTCTCTGTAAATCAATCAGTTTTTAACATAAAGGCTTGGAACTCAGGATTATGTAAAATGGTGTCCCAGTGAGGAAATGTATTTAATTACAGCTTCCTGTGACAACCGGAAGTGCCTTACATTGGGGTCATAGGTGCTGTTTTGAGGGGTTAAAAAGGTCACATCTTTCCAAAATGTCATATGTGTGATTAGGCAACCCTCATAAACTGGTACATACAAGAAAACCAGGTTTTAAAGTTGTGTTTAATAGCCATCCCATTTTCCCTTCCAATGCAACGTGGAAAGAATATTTTGGAATGCCTTATCCATCCTCTGCAGGCATCTACTGTGATGTCCTCACATTCTGCAGCCAGCAGGGGTGAATAAGGTGGGATGAATTCTATGAGCATCAAGTAGTTACATAGATATATGTTTTACCTGTACATACTGGTACCGTAGCTTCTGAGTCTATGCTTATGCTGTCTATGCTTGACAGTTTATGACAAATAGTTCAACAATTTTGCATGTAATGGCTTATGCAAGGAACTAATGCCTAGATGTTTTGAGGGGTAAGATTCAACAGAGAACCATCTACTATATTTTGATCAACATGACATGAGCTGCTATTGAGAAAGGCCGTATAAGGATTATCTATAAGGATTATCTGTGTTGAGAAGACAGGCTATGCACTCACTGCCCACAAAATGAGGTGTAAAACAAGCTGCACTTCCTAACCTCCTGCCCAATGTATGACCATATTAGAGAGACATATTTCCCTCAGATTATACAGATCCACAAAGATTTCAAAAACAAATCCAATTTTGAAAAACTCCCATATCTACTGGGTGAAATTCCAGTGTATATATTCACTTTATATATTATCTACCTCACTTGCTTTGGTAATGTTAACACATGTTTCCCATGCCAATAAAGCCCTTGAATAGACAGACAGACAGACAGACAGACAGACAGACAGACAGACAGACAGACAGACAGACAGACAGACAGACAGACAGACAGACAGACAGACAGACAGACAGACAGACAGACAGACAGACAGACAGACAGACAGACAGACAGACAGACAGACAGACAGACAGACAGAACAGACAGACAGACAGACAGACAGACAGTTTTTTTTTAACTAAAGGGCACACATAGACGGGCATTTTCATCTAATTAAAACCGTTTTTGTATAGAACCTTTTAATAGAAAAATGTGTTTATAGTTTTGGGAAAAAAAGTGAATGAATGAACAAAAGTTGCATCCACACAGACATGTAACTTGACAACAACACCGGTTATTCTGCCGTTCTGCGGTACTGTAAATAACAGGCATTATTTGACAAATATATTATATTGCATCTTTATTAGCACCAATATTTTATTGTTTAATGTCAATTGAATGTCCTATGGTGTTAGCACAGACCTCAAAGTAGACACACAGAGAAGGAACTATCAAGGACTTGAGACCTGACGAAGACCAATAAAGGTATCTGTTGGAGCAAGTGTGTAGGCCATACTTCATTGATTGATTGATTGATTTTGGGGTAAAAATCTATATGCCTTTTTAAAAAAGTACACATCTCAGTGGATAACATGTGAATGCTTGCAGCCAAGCAGCATGTGCGCTTGCCTACACAATGCTACTAGCCCAAAGCCTTCACTCTGTTGAGTTTATGCTACAATGGTAGGGGTACTGTGTCTTGACACCTATAAATGTTACCTGGTCAATTGTCATGACAGTAATGAGTTCATGGTTGATGTCTGTCCTTGTGGCATACAGGGAGCACATATTCAACAGTAGTTGTGAACAAGGTCCATATTCAGCATTCAGGACATGGAGACGTGCTGAATTTCTGGCTAGACCCAGCAGTATCCTAATCCTTTCCTGGCGAAAACAGAAATCGAGCAGCGAGTGCATTTACTTACCACATTACCTTGTTGAATATGTGATAGCTGGCATTCAAAAGACCATTATACAATGGGTAGTTTTGGCCAGGTCGGAAGTTAACATACACTTAGGTTCAAATCAAATCAAATTTATTTATATAGCCCTTCGTACATCAGCTGATATCTCAAAGTGCTGTACAGGAACCCAGCCTAAAACCCCAAACAGCAAGCAATGCAGGTGTAGAAGCACGGTGGCTAGGAAAAACTCCCTAGAAAGGCCAAAACCTAGGAAGAAACCTAGAGAGGAACCAGGCTATGTGGGGTGGCCAGTCCTCTTCTGGCTGTGCCGGGTGGAGATTATAACAGAACATGGCCAAGATGTTCAAATGTTCATAAATGACCAGCATGGTTGAAGTCATTAAAACTAATTTTTCAACCACTCCACAAATTTCTTGTTAACAAACTATAGTTTTGGCAAGTCGGTTAGGACATCTACTTTGTGCATGACAAAAGTCATTTTTCCAACAATTGTTAACAGACAGATTATTTAACTTATAATTCCAGTGGGTTAGAAGTTTACATACACTAAGTTGACTGTGCCTTTAAACAGCTTGAAAAATGCCAGAAAATTATGTCATGGTTTTAGAAGCTTCTGAAAGGCTAATTGACATCATTTCAGTCAATTGAGGTGTACCTGTGGACGTATTTCAAGGCCTACCTTCAAACTCAGAGCAATTTCCAAACGCCTAAAGGTACCATGTTCATCTGTACATACAATAGTACGCAAGTATGCGCTGTGTTCCAATGTCTCCTTATATGGCTGTGATTGCGCAAGGAATGAGCCTACACTTTCTGTCGTTTCCCCAAGGTGTCTGCAGCTTTGTGACTTATTTGTAGGCATATCATTGGAAGATTGACCATAAGAGACTACATCTACCAGGTGCTCGCTTGGTGTCCTCCGTCGCAATTATTGCGTAATCTCCAGCTGCGTGTATTCTTCCATTTGCTTCAGAGGAGAAACCCAACTGCCACGAATGATTTATCATCGAATAGATATGTGAAAAACACCTTGAGGATTGATTCTAAACAACATTTGCCATGTTTCTGTCGGTAGGACCTGTTTCTATGCAACTGGTGATTGAAAATAGGCACCTGGGAACCCAAAAATTAAAACATGGTCCTAAATGCACTTACCGGTCCTCCTGATATTCATGCCCGCTATAGGAACACCCTACTACGGCCCTCTAGCCGTGGGAGCCCTCATACATCCGTGCACCTGGTGATTGAAAATAGGCACCTGGGAACCCAAAAATTAAAATACTGTCATAAATGCACTTTTCGGTCATTCTCATATTAATGCCCACTCTGGCAACACCCTACTACGGCCCTCTATCTGTGGGGGCCCTCATACATCCGTGCACCTGGTGATTGAAAATAGGCACCTGGGAACCCAAAAATTAAAATACTCTCCAAAATGCACTTTTCGGTCATTCTGATATTAATTCAGAGTTCAGAGCTTCTGCTCTTTTCTATAACTTATAGGGAACATACTATATGACCTATACTTGGCATGTAGGGTCCTCACTTGTCACAAAGTGGGATATGGGGAGGGAATGGGTAGGGTAATTGCAAATGAAATACTGTAATACTTACAATAGTCGTGTTTTAGCGGACTGTACTGTTTTTGTGTGTGTGTGTGTGTGTGTGTGTGTGTGTGTGTGTGTGTGTGTGTGTGTGTGTGTGTGTGTGTGTGTGTGTGTGTGTGTGTGTGTGTGTGTGTGTGTGTGTGTGTGTGTGTGTGTGTGTGTGTGTGTGTGTGTGTGTGTGTGTGTGTGTGTGTGTGTGTGAGTGTGTGTGTGTGTGTGTGTGTGTGTGCTGACTCACTGCCTCTCTCTGATTGAACAAAGGTGCTGCGGGTATCATGTTCCATTTACATATTTACATTTATGTTCCGAAGAGTAACCATCTGGTGTCGTGTTGGATACATGCCCAGGACCCCAGGAGCCAGACAGAGGCTGAGTCTCAAATAGGCACACTATTCCCTACATAGTGAACCAAAAGTAGTGCACTATATAGGGAATATGGTGCCATTTGGGACTCACAGAGAGCGTAAACCTGTTCACCCCAACCCTGCAACCCGGATAAACCGATGGCTGAATGTCAAACATCATGCAATGAGAGGAAACCATTGGAGTAGGTGGGAGCCTGCCGGTCAACGCTTTTTATCTGCTGGTCCTTCTGTGCGTCTCTTTTAAAATGTGTAGAAGGTCTATGTAGATAACTATGCCCCGTCAAAATTGTTTGGGCTTGTATTGTGGTGAAGTAGGGGTCTGAGTAGCCATCAGAGTGCCCAGAGTCATAGCTGTCTCGTAGATCTTCCATGTGTAGTGTGTCCCTGTGTACAACTGAAAGTAAGGGTAAGAAAAAAGTACAAATGACAATAGGTAGCCAAGAGGAGGTCTGTGTGGAATCTGCCTTCAACAACGCGTTTCTGCCTTACTCGGCTTCATCAGGTAGGGAAAAATTAGGATGTGTGTGTGGGTGTATGTGTGGTTGAGGCTCGATGGTCTGGAAGGTCTATGAAGGTCCGTTGTGGGAGTATCTATATGTAGGGAGGAATAGTAGGGGTTAGGGTACAGCTTGAAGTAATCCGGATCCACGGTGTACCATAAAGATGTAGGCTTTTTTCCTCCGGGAGGAGAATGGGTCGGGGATGAGAGGTGTGTGGGGGGGGGTCTTTGGGAGGAATCCTCTTCGGTGGAAAAAGGTGGGGTATTGGGGAAAGGGGTCTTCTTTCGTTGAAAAGGGGGGATCTTTGGGAGGAATCCTCTTCGGTGGAAAAAGGTGGGGTATTGGGGAAAGGGGTCTTCTTTCGTTGAAAAGGGGGGGGATCTTTGGGAGGAATCCTCTTCGGTGGAAAAAGGTGGGGTATTGGGGAAAGGGGTCTTCTTTCGTTGAAAAGGGGGGAGGGATCTTTGGGAGGAATCCTCTTCGGTTGAAAAAGGTGGGGTATTGGGGAAAGGGGTCTTCTTTCGTTGAAAAGGGGGGGTCTTTGGGAGGAATCCTCTTCGGTGGAAAAAGGTGGGGTATTGGGGAAAGGGGTCTTCTTTCGTTGAAAAGGGGGGATCTTTGGGAGGAATCCTCTTCGGTGGAAAAAGGTGGGGTATTGGGGAAAGGGGTCTTCTTTCGTTGAAAAGGGGGGTCTTTGGGAGGAATCCTCTTCGGTGGAAAAAGGTGGGGTATTTGGGAAAGGGTCTTCTTTCGTTGAAAAGGGGGGATCTTTGGGAGGAATCCTCTTTGGTGGAAAAAGGTGGGGTATTGGGGAAAGGGGTCTTCTTTCGTTGAAAAAGAGGGGGGTGTTTGGTATCTTTGAGAAGAATCCTCTTCGGTGGAAAAAGGTGGGATATTGGGGAAGGGTCTTCTTTCGTTGAAAAAATAGGGGGTGGGGGGTAGTGTAGGTGGTGTATATCCAGGGGTCAGGAGTAGAGTGGGGTTATTTTAGTTGGTATGTAATCTAAGATTTATTTTAAACCTATTCACCATCAAACCAATCCAAAAGGTACAAGGGTGGAAAAAACATGTATAGGATCAGATTTGGGAGGATCCCAGTAGGTGTAAGGGATAAAAATTTCCTTGGCTTGCTGCGTCCATACCCTACATCCGGCAACACAGCGGTGACTCGCCAAGTGTTTGGTTTCTAGTTTTGAGTCGGTTGATCCACTTCCATCTCTGACACGTGGAAACCGGAGGGGGGAAGGGAGGGGTTGCACTCCACATCATATACGCGCTTGGTCGGAGGGTACGGGCGCGGCCGGCCAAAGTTGTAGGCCCCATGGTAGCCCACTTGTAGATTAACCCGTTGGTTGGGTTAAAGGACTGTCTGTCTGTAGGGTTAGGTATGGTTTTAGAATGGTTAAGGTAAGGGTTTAGGGTTAGGGTAAGATATGGTTTTTTAAGAAGGGTTTAAGGTTAGGTATGGGTTTTGGGATGGTTAAGGTTAGGGTTAGGGTAAGGTATAGAAAAGGTTAAGTTTAGGTAGGTCTGTCACCTCAACTTAGGATCAGGCAAAGTCCTTGAGTTGCGTCCCTTATGCAGGTCCGGTCCTCGGTTGGTTGCCATGTGTCCATGTCGAGTGGTATGGTCATGATGTCCAGGTCCGCTATGTCAACGGAGGTGGAAAGCATAGTGCAACCTAGGAGTTTTACTCTCTTACGGATCCTTCTTCTTTAGCTCCATGTTGTCTATGTATCCACTTCAGTGTTCGGTCCTTCAGTCTTTGGTCCTGGATGTTTTCAATCATGTGTATGATTGGGAATTATTCCCTTCCAGGATCCTAATTCCAAATCAACCCATGTCTAGTCGAATCCAGCTGGTCTGTATGGGTATACTCGGCGTAGGATCAGGCAAAACCATCGAGTTGCGTACCTTGTGCAGGTCCGGACCTCAGTCGGTTGCCATGTGTCCCTGTCAAGTTGTCAGTCTATAACAGCCAGTGGTTTGAGCAGACAAAAACCCAGAAGGCGAGCCCTCTATACGGTTGTCATGCATCCGCCCCTGGAGTCACGTCCTGTGTTCCGGTCGGTGTATGGAGGGTTTAGAAACCGGCAAACCTTCTCTGGCTTACGTATGAAACGTCCGGCAGTAGTAGAAGTTAATTGGGTGTTTCCATCCCCACCATCTCAGTCGTAGGTAATTCAGAGGTTTTGGGTAATAGTGACCAGTGGAATTACTACCTTCCAGGATCGTAACATTTCCAGAGGTATATCATCCCTAGACAGTGAATTGGTTCGTAGTCCAGGTAAAAAAATGGTTCGGTTGTCCAGGCTAAGTGCGGCGGGGTAAGGGGTCCCCCAGTGGGAAATTCCTCTGCGGGGTCTGATACCTCGCCAGACATTATCTGGGCACCCCAGGGGTTATTCGGCAGACGCGATCCTCCAGCCGCAGCGAATAACCCAAAAGCCCCTCTTTTGGGTATCCCAACCCGCTAGGAGGAAACACGCGCTACTGAACCTACTGCCAATCCAGATCTAATCTGGGGTAGATAGTGGTCCAGCGCGTTACGTGAGTCTCCCGTGTGTAAGGGGGCTGGGAGGGTTGAGCCGATAGGATTGCCAACAGGCCCCAGAGGGGTCCCGGAGGAGTCCGGTCTACCATTTCCTCCCTTCTTCTTGCTTGGTGTATGGTTGGGCCTGATTGCTTAGGGTGCGCTCGCTGCGGGGAGTCGACAAAACCGTGCCCCCAGAGTAGTTGGATAAAAAAGGTTCTCGTCCTTTTTTTTTAAAAAAAAAAAAAAGATTTTTAAGTTAATTTTTTAAATTTTTAATTTAATTAAATTTTTAAATATATTATTGTTTATTTATTTTAGTTTATAATGGTTTCCTGTTGGTCAAGGGTCCATGGTCAAGGAAACTCCAAGAGGAGAACATAAAATGTTTTGTTACAAATAAATTGGTTGTCTAGTGATTATTGGTACAGGATCAAAGGGATCATATAGGATAAATCTAAGGTAAATGTTTAAGAGTCCGTGGTCACGGTATCTCTGAAATGCTAGTAGAGATCTATGTTTACGGTCCTAATGGCCACTAATCTATTTTTAAGGTAGCCTACTGGTAAAAGGGCCCTATCCTGCGATGGCTGAGTGCCAGTGTCTCTCAGTCAGTAGGGTTGGGACCAAGGATGGGGTGGGGGCACACATGCATACATGCATAAACATGAAAGGGAATGTGCCTATACATATATTTTTAACATATACAAAAGCATACACATACAACACCACAAGTGGTGTGAGGGATAGCATACAACGTCACACTCCACTACATCCTAGTGTGTGCATATATATGAGAGCTGTGTAAAAGTCCAATTAAGGAAAGCAAAGTGTAAAATAAAAGGGTAGCCAAAAGGAGTTTACCCCGAAGTCCGTGTGGAATCTGCCTTCCTTACAGTCTCACACGGATCTAGGGGCAACCCAGCCACGACGCGTTTCTGCCTACTCGGCTTCATCAGATAGCAGGGAGGAGAATATACAAATAAAATTGAAATAAAAGGTGCAAAAAGTAGTAAAAATGTATGTATGTATATCTACATGTACCGTAGGTGTGTACTGTGTAATTTACTTGCCTTGAATGTAGTCCTGGTTGGATGTGTGGAGCGAAATGCTAACTGTCCGGTGGTCTCCCCCTGAGGCTGCAAAGAGAGCTAACTCTCCCGTGTGTGCTTGTGTGGGAATGCTGTCTAGGTTATTTCGATTGGTCTGTACTGTTATTAGGTAGGACAGCCGCTAACAGGCTGTGGTGTGGAGGAATCAGACCAAGGTGAGAGTGGAATGGGGATGCAGTAAAGTGGATAGGTAGTTAGAGTGGAGGTCAAGCACATCTAATAATAATACAATGGAGACCCAATGTGATAAATGTTCAACCTTGTAGTGACACAAGCTTTTCAAATGTTATTTGGTATGAATGAAGAGTGGAGTGTGACAAAACAGAAGACACAATACATTGTAAGGGACAGACAGGGTTAACAACATGAGGTCAGGTACAGATACATGTACAAATACACACATACACAGAGGGGTAGGAACTGGGGTTGCAGTTAGGGTTAGGGGCCAGGGCTAAGGTCAGAGACGGTGTTAGGAGTGGTAGGGGTTGGATTGGCCAAGGTTAGAGTTGGAGTGGTTTAAGGCTAAGGTTGAGGTCCAAATAAGAATGGTCAGGGCTAGATTTAGAGTAGGATGGTTAAGGTGAGGGTTTAAAGTTAGGGTTGGGGTTAGGATAGTAACAGTTAGGGTTGGAGTTATTCAGGCTAGGGTTAAGGTCAAAGTTAGAATGGCTAAGGTAAGGTTCAGTGTTGAATATTTTGGTGTTTTGCCCGTGTGAGAGAGGTTTTATTTTTGGGAAGGCCTCTGTCGTTGATCCCTGTGGGGAATTGTATAGGAGAAGTAGACTCTTTGCTTTTGGGGTGCTGTTTGGGTTGTGGGTGTCCGAGAGGTACCAGGTGAATTTGAAGTAGGACTAGAAGTCCTGGGCGTCAAGAGGAGCCATACGTTGAGTTCCTGTGATGTGTAGAAGTAGGATAGATCCTCCTGTGAAAAGTGTGTATTTGACCTACGTGTCACCATTAACTTGTGTGTTAGCGTTGGGAGCGGTCTGCTCTGGTAGGGGGTTTGGGGTTGGAAATACCCGAAGGTGAGGTTCTGTGGGTCCAGGAAAGGTAGAGGGTAGAGTGGACATCTGTGGGTTCCTATAGAATTTTTAGTTGGGGTTCTGGGTGACCCATAGGTCTGGTTATAGGTCTTTGAATGTGGTGGAGTTATTTTTCCTCCGATTTTTTTGTTGAGTCACGTTGCTTATATGCAGTAAGGTGCGATGTGCAGGGAAAAGTAGTGGCTGTGGTTTTTAGGTCTTTTTGTGGTGTTAGAGGGTATGAACCTTGTTTCTTTATTGAGGGGTAGTAGCAGATAGGGTTACTAGGGAGGGTTAGGGTTGGGTTAGGGTTAGGGGTTAGGGTTTGGTTAGGGTTAGGGGTTAGGGTTAGCGGTTCGGGTTAGGGGTCAGGGTTAGGGTTAGGGGTTAGGGTTTAGGGTTGGGTTAGGGGGTTAGGGTTAGGGTTGGGTTAGGGTTAGGGTTAGGTTTTGAATATAAATGTGTTTTGTTTCAACTAGTTCGTTTTACGGTGCACTGGCCTATCTCCTGTTTATCCCTCCCATTTGTGATGATCTAATGTAATGGGTGTAGTACTTAAAAGGCCCGTAGATGTCCTCCTAAGACCATAAATAAAACTGAGGTAAGCTCCAAGTTGCCTCTTTTTCTGGTTGGCAGTACAGAAGTCAATGTGGTGAGAGATCCATTCAACCATAGTGTTGTTAAATGTGAACATAAACGCCATGTTATGCATTTAAATGGTTTTATTGTTTTGTTAAAGGACAGAAAAACCTAAAAGAGGCAGTGCCAAACTAAAACCAAACAAACCATAAATCTATAGAGAATAAAAATAAATTATGAATAAAACCATGTTCTTCTCCATCCATTTTCCTGTCTGTTAAAACCCATTTTCTAAAACCTCTCGTTCAGGCCATTTGGCGTTATTGTCTGTAGGTGCTGGATCCACTCCCGTTCTACCCTCTTTCGCTGCCCACAGGTCCAGCCTATATGTGCCTGTAACCCTGATATGGTAAGGTGAGTGATGGGATGCTCCTGGAAATGGGTTATGAGTTCAGTTTGTAGGTGTGCCCTTTTAATGTTATACAGGTGTTGTTTGAGTCTTGTTTCTACGGTGTGTTTGGTTTCTCCAATGTATTGTTTATTGCAAAGTGTACATGTAATGATATAAATGGTGTTATGTGTGTTCAATGAATAGGATTCCTGTTCTGGTGCTGATGTTTGACTATGTATATTTGTAATGAACTTTATGTGTCGAAAATGGAAGTTATGAGGTTTGAGGTCTTGTGATGGCTTGCTACTGAATCTTGCTTTGGTAAGCATATCCTTTAAGTTTTTGTTCTTTCTAAATGCTGAGATAATTCTGTATGGTTTGAGTGGTATGTAAGTGTGCTGAACTGTAGAGAAGTTGTGTTTGAATGATTGATGTAGGGGTCTAATTCTATGTGAAAATGTGGTTACTAGGGGATGATAGTTGTCTGTTGATTGAGTACTGATGACAAGGGAGGGAGACAGAGGAAGTGTTCCGGTTTAGTGGTTGGTGCAGATCACTTTCCATAGGGGAGTCAGGGTTAGGGTGAGGGAGGAGATAGGATGAGAACCATGGTTAGGGTAATGGTACACATTAGGGTTAGGCGTGGGGTTAAGGTGAAGGTTAAGGTTACACTTGGGGTTGGGGGAAAGGTTAAGGTTAGGCGTGAGGTTTGGGGAGAGGTTAGGGTTAGGTGTGGGGTTTGGGGAGAGGGGTTAAGGTTAGGAGTAAGATTGAGGTTAGGGTAGACTGTGTGGTGCTGGGTTAGTGGTAGACTGTGTGGTGCTGGGTTAGTTGTAGACTGTGTGTGGTGCTGGGTTAGTTGTAGACTGTGTGTGGTGCTGGGTTAGTTGTAGACTGTGTGTGGTGCTGGGTTAGTTGTAGACTGTGTGTGGTGCTGGGTTAGTTGTAGACTGTGTGTGGTGCTGGGTTAGGGTTAGTTGTAGACTGTGGTGCTGGGTTAGGGTTAGTTGTAGACTGTGTGTGGTGCTGGGTTAGTTGTAGACTGTGTGTGGTGCTGGGTTAGTTGTAGACTGTGTGGTGGTGGGTTAGTGGTAGACTGTGTGGT
>NW_025749044.1:0-28260 GCF_021184085.1 Oncorhynchus gorbuscha
CGGTTCCGGTTGGAGGCCAGTGAGTCGCATCTGCACGTCGCTCCAACGGGTAGTATAACTTTTTCATTATATCTCATTATATCACAACGGTTTGATTTGTCTTATCTTAGCAATTTCTTCTCAACTAGCTACATAGCCGTCTTTGTATCAAAAGATAATTGCGTAATTATCGTATTTCGCCGTCCTAACGTAGTCTTCACTAGTCTTCACTAGCCAGCTAGCTAACGTCCACTGATTAGCTGCACTGGAGAAACTGTTACACTCAACTGAACGACTTGATTAGTTTAGTGTTAGCTAGCTACATAGCTGTCTTTGCTGTCTTCGTATCATCGTATCATCGTATCCAAGATAATTGTGTTGTTTAGGTTTAGAGTGTGTAGTCTTAGAGTGATTATCTTAATTTACCGAGGTTAGCTAGCCAGCTATTTGTCGTCCTTAACGTAGGTGACTCTGCTAGCTAGCCAACAGCTAGCCAACGCTAGCCAACGTCTTCTGTATAGAACTCAACTACCCGGTCGCATTCACAGGTTGTATCACATTTTCACTTCATTTTCATTACAGTACAACGGTTTGATTTGTTTGATCGTAGCTAGCTACTTAGCTAGCTACATAGCCGTCTTTGTATCAAAGATAATTGTGTAGTCTAGAGCGATTTTCTAGGTTCGCTAGCCATCTATTGTCGTTCTTTTAACGCAACGTAACGTAAACAACACTGCTAGCTAGCCTGCTAGCCCCGAATAGCAACACTGCAGAAACTATTACACTCAACGGAACGACTTGATTAGTGTAGTGTCAACAACGCACCCACTGCCAGCTGGCCTACTTCAGCAGTACTGTATCATTTTAATCATTTTAGTCAATAAGATTCTTGCTACGTAGCTTAACTTTCTGAACATTCGAGACGTGTAGTCCACTTGTCATTCCAATCTCCTTTGCATTAGCGTAGCCTCTTCTGTAGCCTGTCAACTATGTGTCGGTTTATCCCTGTTCTCTCCTCTCTGCACAGACCATACAAACGCTCCTCACCGCGTGGCCGCGGCCACCCTACTCTGGTGGTCCCAGCGCGCACGACCCACGTGGAGTTCCAGGTCTCCGGTAGCCTCTGGAACTGCCAATCTGCGGTCAACAAGGCAGAGTTCATCTCAGCCCATGCCTCCCTCCAGTCCCTCGACTTCTTGGCCCTGACGGAAACATGGATCACCACAGACAACACTGCTACTCCTACTGCTCTCTCTTCGTCCGCCCACGTGTTCTCGCACACCCCGAGAGCGTCTGGTCAGCGGGGTGGTGGCACCGGATCCTCATCTCTCCCAAGTGGTCATTCTCTCTTTCTCCCTTACCCATCTGTCTATCGCCTCCTTTGAATTCCATGCTGTCACAGTCACTAGCCCTTTCAAGCTTAACATCCTTATCATTTATCGCCCTCCAGGTTCCCTCGGAGAGTTCATCAATGAGCTTGATGCCTTGATAAGCTCCTTTCCTGAGGACGGCTCACCTCTCACAGTTCTGGGCGACTTTAACCTCCCCACGTCTACCTTTGACTCTTTCCTCTCTGCCTCCTTCTTTCCACTCCTCTCCTCTTTTGACCTCACCCTCTCACCTTCCCCCCTACTCACAAGGCAGGCAATACGCTCGACCTCATCTTTACTAGATGCTGTTCTTCCACTAACCTCATTGCAACTCCCCTCCAAGTCTCCGACCACTGCCTTGTATCCTTTTCCTCTCGCTCTCATCCAACACCTCCCACACTGCCCCTACTCGGATGGTATCGCGCCGTCCCAACCTTCGCTCTCTCTCCCCCGCTACTCTCTCCTCTTCCATCCTATCATCTCTTCCCTCCGCTCAAACCTTCTCCCACCTATCTCCTGATTCTGCCTCCTCAACCCTCCTCTCCTCCCTCTCTGCATCCCTTGACTCTCTATGTCCCCTATCCTCCAGGCCGGCTCGGTCCTCCCTCCCGCTCCGTGGCTCGATGACTCATTGCGAGCTCACAGAACAGGGCTCCGGGCAGCCGAGCGGAAATGGAGGAAAACCCGCCTCCCTGCGGACCTGGCATCCTTTCACTCCCTCCTCTCTACATTTTCCTCCTCTGTCTCTGCTGCTAAAGCCACTTTCTACCACGCTAAATTCCAAGCTTCTGCCTCTAACCCTAGGAAGCTCTTTGCCACCTTCTCCTCCCTCCTGAATCCTCCGCCCCCTCCCCCCTCCTCCCTCTCTGCAGATGACTTCGTCAACCATTTTGAAAAGAAGGTCGACGACATCCGATCCTCGTTTGCTAAGTCAAACGGCACCGCTGGTTCTGCTCACACTGCCCTACCCTGTGCTCTGACCTCTTTCTCCCTCTCTCTCCAGATGAAATCTCGCGTCTTGTGACGGCCGGCCGCCCAACAACCTGCCCGCTTGACCCTATCCCTCCTCTCTTCTCCAGACCATTTCCGGAGACCTTCTCCTTACCTCACCTCGCTCATCAACTCATCCCTGACCGTTGGCTACGTCCCTTCCGTCTTCAAGAGAGCGAGAGTTGCACCCCTTCTGAAAAAAAACCTACACTCGATCCCTCCGATGTCAACAATTACAGACCAGTATCCCTTCTTTCTTTTCTCTCCAAAACTCTTGAACGTGCCGTCCTTGGCCAGCTCTCCCGCTATCTCTCTCTGAATGACCTTCTTGATCCAAATCAGTCAGGTTTCAAGACTAGTCATTCAACTGAGACTGCTCTCCTCTGTATCACGGAGGCGCTCCGCACTGCTAAAGCTAACTCTCTCTCCTCTGCTCTCATCCTTCTAGATCTATCGGCTGCCTTCGATACTGTGAACCATCAGATCCTCCTCTCCACCCTCTCCGAGTTGGGCATCTCCGGCGCGGCCCACGCTTGGATTGCGTCCTACCTGACAGGTCGCTCCTACCAGGTGGCGTGGCGAGAATCTGTCTCCTCACCACGCGCTCTCACCACTGGTGTCCCCCAGGGCTCTGTTCTTGGCCCTCTCCTATTCTCGCTATACACCAAGTCACTTGGCTCTGTCATAACCTCACATGGTCTCTCTTATCATTGCTATGCAGACGACACACAATTAATCTTCTCCTTTCCCCTTCTGATGACCAGGTGGCGAATCGCATCTCTGCATGTCTGGCAGACATATCAGTGTGGATGACGGATCACCACCTCAAGCTGAACCTCGGCAAGACGGAGTTGCTCTTCCTCCCGGGGAAGGACTGCCCGTTCCATGATCTCGCCATCACGGTTGACAACTCCACTGTGTCCTCCTCCCAGAGCGCCAAGAACCTTGGTGTGATCCTGGACAACACCCTGTCGTTCTCAACTAACATCAAGGCGGTGGCCCGTTCCTGTAGGTTCATGCTCTACAACATCCGCAGAGTACGACCCTGCCTCACACAGGAAGCGGCGCAGGTCCTAATCCAGGCACTTGTCATCTCCCGTCTGGATTACTGCAACTCGCTGTTGGCTGGGCTCCTGCCTGTGCCATTAAACCCCTTCAACTCATCCAGAACGCCGCAGCCCGTCTGGTGTTCAACCTTCCCAAGTTCTCTCACGTCACCCCGCTCCTCCGTTCTCTCCACTGGCTTCCAGTTGAAGCTCGCATCCGCTACAAGACCATGGTGCTTGCCTACGGAGCTGTGAGGGGAACGGCACCTCAGTACCTCCAGGCTCTGATCAGGCCCTACACCCAAACAAGGGCACTGCGTTCATCCACCTCTGGCCTGCTCGCCTCCCTACCACTGAGGAAGTACAGCTCCCGCTCAGCCCAGTCAAAACTGTTCGCTGCCCTGGCCCCCCAATGGTGGAACAAACTCCCTCACGACGCCAGGACAGCGGAGTCAATCACCACCTTCCGGAGACACCTGAAACCCCACCTCTTTAAGGAATACCTAGGATAGGTTAAGTAATCCCTCTCACCCCACCCCCCCCCTAAGTTTTAGATGCACTATTGTTAAGTGACTGTCCCACTGGATGTCATAAGGTGAATGCACCAATTTGTAAGTCGCTCTGGATAAGAGCGTCTGCTAAATGACTTAAATGTAATGTAAATGTAAATGTAAAAGTTGAAAGATTTCTCACAAAACAAACGTATCTCTGTGAAATGTCAACGGAGCACTGAGCATATATCCAGCTTTTTATTTTCAAATCAGTTTTATTTCATTCAACTTGTGTCACGCTAATTGAGCTTTTTGAGACCCACAGAATAACTTTGAAGAAGAAGACCACAAGACGTAAAATCCTCAAAAGGTTTTACGAGAAAGCTGCACTGCTATGTCAACTGAGATCGGGGCTTATTATCGGATGCATTAGGTTATGAAATCCGATAATGATATGCTAGAGAAAGACCCCACAGAACAATTCAGAACATGAAGAATCATATTTGTCTTGGTCAAATGTATTTGATAACATAAGGAAGTAAAATCTCATCACCAAACACATTTTCAACCAATCACCAGAATGGGTGATCACTATATACAGTTGAAGTCTGAAGTTTACATACACTTTAGCCAAATACATTTAAACTCTGTTTCACAATTCCTGACAATAACTCTTTGTAAAAATTCCCTGTCTTAGGTCAGTTAGGATCACCACTTTATTTTAAGAATGTGAAATGTCAGAATAATAGCAGAGAGAATTATTTATTTCAGCTTTTATTTCTTTCATTACATTCCCAGTGGGTCAGAAGTTTATATACACTCAATAAGTATTTGGTAGCATTGCCTTTAAATTGTTAAAACTTGGGTCAAACGTTTTGGGTAGCCTTCCGCAAGCTTCCCACAATAAGTAGGGTGAATTTTGGCCCATTCTTCCTGACAGAGCTGGTGTAACTGAGTGAGGTTTGTAGGCCTCCTTGCTTGCACACGCTTTTTCAGTTCTGCCCACAAATTTTCTATAAGATTGAGGTCAGGGCTTTGTGATGGCCACTCCAATACCTTGACTTTGTTGTCCTTAAGCCATTTTGCCACAACTTTGGAAGTATGCTTGGGGTCATTGTCCATTTGGAAGACCCATTTGCGACCAAGCTTTAACGTCCTGACTGATGTCTTGAGATGTTGCTTCAATATATCCACATAATTGTCCTGCCTCATAATGACATCTATTTTGTGAAGTGCACCAGTCCCTCCTGCAGCAAAGCATCCCCACAACATGATGCTGCCACCCCCCGTGCTTCACGGTTGGGATGGTGTTGGTTGGCTTGCAAGCCTCCCCCTTTTCCTCTAAACATAACAATGGTCATTATGGCCAAACAGTTATATTTTTGTTTCATTAGACCAGAGGACATTTCTCCAAAAAGTACGATCTTTGTCCCCATGTGCAGATGAAAACCGTAGTCTAGCTTTTTTACGGTGGTTTTGGAGCAGTGGCTTCTTCCTTGCTGAGCTGCCTTTCAGGTTATGTCGATATAGGACTCATTTTATTGTGGATATAGATACTTTCGTACCTGTTTCCTCCAGTATCTTCACAAGGTCCTTTGCTGTGATTCTGGGATTTATTTGCACTTTTTGCACCAAAGTATGTTCATCTCTAGGAGACAGAACGCGTCTCCTTCCTGAGCGGTATGACGGCTGCGTGGTCCCATGGTGTTTATAGTTGCGTACTCTTGTTTGTACAGATGAACGTGGTACCTTCAGGCATTTGGAAATTGATCCCAAGGATCAACCAGACTTGTGGAGGTCTACAATTGTTTTTCTTAGGTCTTGGCTGATTTCTTTGGATTTTCCCATGATGTCAAGCAGAGAGGCACTGAGATGGAAGGAAGGCCTTGAAATACATCCACAGGTACACCTCCAATTGATTCAAATGATGTCAATTAGCCTGTCAGAAGCTTCTAAAGCCATGACATAATTTTCTGGAATTTTCTAAGCTGTTTAAAAGTCACAGTCAATTTAGTAAACTTCTGACCCAATGGAATTGTGATACAGTGAATTATAAGTGAAATAATCTGTCTGTAAACAATTGTTGGAAAAATTACTTGTGTCATGCACAAAGTAGATGTCCTAACCGACTTGCCAAAACTATAGTTTGTTAACAAGACATTTGTGGAGTGGTTGAAAAACGAGTTTTAATGACTCCAACCTAGGTGTATGTAAACTTCCCACTTCAACTGTATAAGCATTGAAGTGTCAGAAATGTCTTAATGGGAGAGAGTGTAATCTACCTATTTCGAACAATTGAAAATGTCGATTAAAGGCCAAACAAACAGAGGATCACAATCACACAAAGGAGTGTAACCTACCTGATTGACTATGCGGAAGATCTCCCCAATCTTCCTCACCACCATCTGATGCAACTGTAAGTACTCTGGCACCTCCTCTTCCTCCCCTACTCCGTCCCCCTTCGTTGAAGCTCCTGCAAACAATATTCCATGAAAAATGTATATCTTACAGGTCTCTTTTGAGATGTTTATCTCGATGAGAATAACCTGTATAAATAAATAATAGAATCATTATGTAATAATTGTGTCATGTAAGAAGGCACACTGAACATTCTAAATGGCTGAAGGTGAGCAGCAGATATGAGCTGCATCCTCCCGAAGCCCCTGCCCTCTCTCACCTGGAGTGGGAGTACACCTCTGCTTTGTCCTGGTGGATCTTAACGATGAGCCAGAAGTCAGGCACCAGGGGGGACTGGGACTCCTGTTCTTCGATGGTGGGGCCCTCACACTCAGAGTCACTGCTGCCACCATCATAACCTAAAAATATACGGCTAAAAATGTTTTATTAGCTTTCATTAGCAGCATCATTAGCAGCACCGTGATCGTCACCACCGTCGTTATCATCATTGTGATAAACATCATGATCATCATTATCCTCGTTATGAGCAACACTATCGTACTCACTATATGATCACTATAATGTCCATCTCTTACCGAGTATGTCAGAGTGCAGGCTGCCTTGACTGGAGACCACACTCTGTACTCTGCTGGGCCTCAGCTTGCCACTACCTGAGGAGGAGACAAGTCTTACAGTTTTACACCACATTCACCTGAGGTAGCAGAGATGAATCTACAGAAGCCCACTATCTTAGACTGTCAGAGACATGACTAAGACCCGCTGGGATTTATCCTCCTCTACATTGGCAGGTCTTAGGAGTCTCTCCACCTCAATGTTGGAACATGGACTCTAGAGAGAAGAGTGTGTTTGTGGGGGGGGGGGGTCATTTCATGTAATATTCTGTCTGTCAGCTCTGAGCGGAGTGCTGCTGCCTGTTGATTTGGGAATGGAGAGGGAGAGGGAGAAAACAGCCTAAAGGGTGGAAACGCGGTAAAGCTGCCAGCTCAGTCAACAGACTAAGAGACTTGTGCTGCTAGTACTGCCGAAGATTCACTCACTCACACTCTCCTCATCGGTGTGTCACTATCTGTCACACTGCCAGCCTCGCAAGAGACAATCCACACAGACACATTGTGACGGCCCTGAATTTTTCTGAACCGTCTCAGTGCAGCTCCTTCCAATAGGGCGCTTTCCCTTTAATTCCCAATTAAATAGCCAGCATCAGCTGCGCAAAAGTGGGGGGTTTGTGATGGAGACGTGCATGAGGATGTGTTCAACCCTCAGTTCCGAAGCGTCTCTATTCCGTTTGTTTTGTAGCCTAAGAGAGTTTACCCAGGATCGGATCCACTCTTTGCGTCCCTGGACTACACCTCTCCGTTCTTCGTGGCCTTTCTCCGCTGGAGATCTATTGGCGGATTGGATTGTCTGACTGACCGACTGACTACCACCTTTTTGTATACGGTATTTCATTTGTTTGGATGTGATGTATACTGTGATTTGTGTAGTTAGTGGTAGTTGAGGACTTAATTAAGAGTTGATCCGCTTTAAGGTTCTGTGGTAAAGTAATTGTTATATTGATTGTATGTTTAATACTGGGTTTACGCTACACGGAACGAACGGACAAACATCGCGTGACAAAAGTCACTTGAGTTCACTGAACTCCTTTACCGGGCAGGACTCTTTTTAGGCCCGAGGTACAGGACATTTCTGGAGGAACCAGAACTCATTGTGATATTATTATATATGTGTGTAATCATTGTTGTTGCTAATACAACCCACGCAACAGAATATAATTGTTTTTGAAGTTCTTTTCAATGTTTTAAGGGTTTATGAAAAGTTTATTTCCATCCTGACTTTTACATACGTCCTTTGTATTGGTGTAGACTTGACGGACCAGATGGGACTCATTCCCACCCAAACTAAAAGGAGAAACTAATGTTTTCTCTGGTAGGCACAACCTACCTGGCACCCCTATAAATAATAACCTCAAGTCAAAACCGTTACAACACGCATACAGTGCCTTTGGAAAGTATTCAGACCCCATGACTTTTTCCACATTTTGTTACAATACAGCCTTATTCTAAAATTGATTAAATAGTTTATTACTTCTCGTCAATCTACACACAATACCCCATAATGACAAAGCAAAACACATTTTTTTTTAGAAATGTTTGCTCATTTATTTCAAAAAAATAAATGGAAATATCACATTTACTTAAGTGTTCAGACCCTTTACTCAGTACTTTGTTGAAGCACCTTTGGCAGCGTTTACAGCCTCAAGTCTTCTTGGGTATGATGCTACAAGCTGGCAACACCTGTATTTAGAGAGTTTATCCCATTCTTCTTTGCAGATCAAAATCAAATCAAATCACATTTATTTATATAGCCCTTCGTACATCAGCTGATATCTCAAAGTGCTGTACAGAAACCCAGCCTGAAACCCCAAACAGCAAGCAATGCAGGTGTAGAAGCACGGTGGCTAGGAAAAACTCCCCAGAGAGGCCAAAACCTAGGAAGAAACCTAGGGAGGAACCAGGCTATGTGGGGTGGCCAGTCCTCTTCTGGCTGTGTCAGGTGGAGATTATAACAGAACATGGCCAAGATGTTCAAACGTTCATAAATGACCAGCATGGTCCAATAATAATAAGGCAGAACAGTTAAAACTGGAGCAGCAGCACGGCCAGGTGGACTGGGGACAGCAAGGAGTCATCATGTCAGGTAGTCCTGAGTCATGGTCCTAGGGCTCAGGTCCTCCGAGAGAGAGAGAGAGAAAGAAAGAGAGAATTAGAGAGAGCATACTTAAATTCACACAGGACACCGGATAGGACAGGAGAAGTACTCCAGATATAACAAACTGACCCTAGACCCCCGACACAAACTACTGCAGCATAAATACTGGAGGCTGAGACAGATCCTCTCAAGCTCTGGTCAGGGAAGACGGCGAGCGTTGCTGCACAGCTATTTTCAGGTCTCCCCAGAGATGTTCGATCTGGTTCAAGTCCGGGCTCTAGCTGGGCCACTCAAAGACATTCAAAGACTTGTCCCAAAGCAACTCCTGTGTTGTCTTGGTTGTGTGCTTAGGGTTGTTGTCCTGTTGGAAGGTGAACCTTCACCCCAGACTGAGGTACTGAGTGCTCTAGAGCAGGTTTCATCAAGGATCTCTCTGTACTTTGCTCTATTCATATTTTCCTTGATCCTGACTCGTCTCCCAGTCCCTGCCGTTGAATAACATCCCCACAGCATGATGCTGCCACCACCATGCTTCACCGTAGGGATGGTGCCAGGTTTCCTCCAGACATGACACTTGGCATTCAAGCCAAAGAGTTCAACTTGGTTTCATCAGACCAGAGAATCTGGTTTCTCACGGTCTGAGAGTTTGTAGGTCCCTTTTGGCAAACTCCAAGCGGACTTTCATGTGCCATTGGGTTCTTGGTCACCTCCCTGACCAAGGCACTTCTCCCCCGATTGCTCAGTTTGGCCGGGTAGCCAGCTCTAAAAGAGTCTTGGTGGTTCCAAACTTCTTCCAATCAAGAATGATGGAGGCCACTGTGTTCTTGGGGACCTTCAATGCTGCAGACATTTTTAGGTACCTATCTCCAGATCTGTGCCTCAACACAATTCTCTCTTGGAGGTCTACGGACAACTCCTTCGACCTCATGGCTTGGTTTTTGATCTGACATGTGCTGTCAACTGTGGGACCTTATATAGACAGGTGTGAGCCTTCATGTCCAATCAATTGAATTTACCCCAGGTGGACTCCAATCAAGTTGTAGAAACATCAAGGATGATCAATGGAAACAGGATGCACCTGAGCTTAATTTCCAGTATCTGAATACTTATGTAAATACGGTATTAATGTTTTCGCTTTGTCATTATGGGGTATTCTGTGTAGATTGATGAGGGGATTTTTTAAAGCCATTTTAAAATAAGGCTGTAACGTAACACAATGTGGAAAAGGGGAAGGGGTCTGAATACTTTCCGAATGCACTGTATAGACACACACAGACAAATGCACTGTATAGACACACACAGACAAATGCACTGTACAGACACACACAGACAAATGCACTGTATAGACACACACAGATAAATGCACTGTATAGACACACACAGACAAATACACTGTATAGACACACACAGACAAATACACTGTATAGACACACACAGACAAATGCACTGTGTAGACACACACAGACAAATGCACCGTATAGACACACACAAACAAATGCACCGTATAGACACACACAAACAAATGCACTGTATAGACACACACAGACAAATGCACTGTATAGACACACACAGACAAATGCACTGTATAGACACACACAGACAAATGCACTGTATAGACACACACAGACAAATGCACTGTATAGACACACACAGAGAAATGCACTGTATAGACACACACAGACAAATGCACTGTATAGACACACACATACAAATGCACTGTATAGATGACACACACATACAAATGCACTGTATAGATGACACACACATACAAATGCACTGTATAGATGACACACACATACAAATGCACTGTATAGATGACACACACATACAAATGCACTGTATAGATGACACACACATACAAATGCACTGTATAGATGACACACACAGACAAATGCACTGTATAGACACACACAGACAAATGCACTGTATAGATGACACACACAGACAAATGCACTGTATAGACACACACAGACAAATGCACTGTATAGATGACACACACAGACAAATGCACTGTATAGACACACACAGACAAATGCACTGTATAGATGTTGCTCAGGTTAGTTATCATTGTTTTAGTTCACAATGGAGCCCCTAGTCCTATTCCTCATACCCCTGATACCTCCTTTGTCCCACCTCCCACAAATGCGGTGACCTCACCCATTACAACCAGCATGTCCAGAGATAAAACCTCTCTCATCATCACCCAGTGCCTGGGCTTACCTCCGCCGTACCCGCACCCCACCATACCCCTGTCTGTGCATTATGCCCTGAATATATTCTACCATGCCCAGAAACCTGCTCCTCTTATTCTCTGTCCCCAACGCTCTAGGCGACCAGTTTTGATAGACCTTAGCCGCACCCTCATCCTACTCCTTCTCTGTTCCGCGGGTGATGTGGAGGTAAACCCAGGCCCTGCATGTCCCCAGGCACCCTCATTTGTTGACTTCTGTGATCGAAAAAAGCCTTGGTTTCATGCATGTCAACATTAGAAGCCTCCTCCCTAAGTTTGTTTTACTCACTGCTTTAGCACACTCTGCTAACCCTGATGTCCTCGCCGTGTCTGAATCCTGGCTCAGGAAGGCCACCAAAAATTCAGAGATTTCCATACCCAACTATAACATCTTCCGTCAAGATAGAACTGCCAAAGGGGGAGGAGTCGCAGTCTACTGCAGAGATAGCCTGCAAAGTAATGTCATACTTTCCAGGTCCATACCCAAACAGTTCGAACTACTAATTCTGAAAATGATTCTCTCCAGAAATAAGTCTCTCACTGTTGCCGCCTGCTACCGACCCCCTCAGCTCCCAGCTGTGCCCTGGACACCATTTGTGAATTGATTGCCCCCCATCTAGCTTCTGAGTTTGTTCTGTTAGGTGACCTAAACTGGGATATGCTTAACACCCCGGCAGTCCTACAATCTAAGCTAGAAGCCCTCAATCTCACACAAATCATCAAGGAACCCACCAGGTACAACCCTAACTCTGTAAGCAAGGGCACCCTCATAGATGTCATCCTGACCAACTGGCCCTCCAAATACACCTCCACTGTCTTCAAACGGGATCTCAGCGACCACTGCCTCATTGCCTGTATCCGCTACGGTGCCGCAGTCAAATGACCACCCCTCATCACTGTCAAACGCTCCCTAAAACACTTCTGTGAGCAGGCCTTTCTAATCGACCTGGCCCGAGTATCCTGGAAGGACATTGACCTCATCCCGTCAGTTGAGGATGCCTGGTCATGCTTTAAGAGTAACTTCCTCACCATATTAGATAAGCATGCTCCGTTCAAAAAATGCAGAACTAAGAACAGATACAGCCCTCGGTTCACTCCAGACCTGACTGCCCTCGACCAGCACAAAAACATCCTGTGGCGGACTGCAATAGCATTGAACAGTCCCCGCGATATGCAACTGTTCAGGGAAGTCAGGAACCAATACACGCAGTCAGTCAGGAAAGCTAAGGCCAGCTTCTTCCGGCAGAAGTTTGCATGCTGTAGCTCCAACTCCAAAAAGTTCTGGGACACTGTGAAGTCCATGGAGAACAAGAGCACCTCCTCCCAGCTGCCCACTGCACTGAGGCTAGGGAACACAGTCACCACCGACAAATCCATGATTATCGAAAACTTCAACAAGCATTTCTCAACGGCTGGCCATGCCTTCCGCCTGGCTACTCCTACCTCGGCCAACAGCTCCGGCCCCCCCGCAGCTCCTCGCCCAAGCCTCTCCAGGTTCTCCTTTACCAGATGTTCTGAAAGAGCTGCAAAACCTGGACCCGTATAAATCAGCTGGGCTTGACAATCTGGACCCTCTATTTCTGAAACTATCCGCCGCCATTGTCGCAACCCCTATTACCAGCCTGTTCAACCTCTCTTTCATATCGTCTGAGATCCCCAAGGATTGGAAAGCTGCCGCAGTCATTCCCCTCTTCAAAGGGGGAGACACCCTGGACCCAAACTGTTACAGACCTATATCCATTCTGCCCTGCCTATCTAAGGTCTTCGAAAGCCAAGTCAACAAACAGGTCACTGACCATCTCGAATCCCACCGTACCTTCTCCGCTATGCAATATGGTTTCCGAGCCGGTCACGGGTGCACCTCAGCCACACTCAAGGTACTAAACGACATCATAACTGCCATCGATAAAAGACAGTACTGTGCAGCCGTCTTCATCGACCTTGCCAAGGCTTTCGACTCTGTCAATCACCATATTCTTATCGGCAGACTCAGTAGCCTCGGTTTTTCGGATGACGGCCTTGCCTGGTTCACCAATTACTTTGCAGACAGTTCAGTGTGTCAAATCGGAGGGCATGTTGTCCGGTCCTCTGGCAGTCTCTATGGGGGTGCCACAGGGTTCAATTCTCGGGCCGACTCTTTTCTCTGTGTATATCAATGATGTTGCTCTTGCTGCGGGCGATTCCCTGATCCACCTCTACGCAGACGACACCATTCTATACACTTTCGGCCCGTCATTGGACACTGTGCTATCTAACCTCCAATCGAGCTTCAATGCCATACAACACTCCTTCCGTGGCCTCCAACTGCTCTTAAACGCTAGTAAAACCAAATGCATGCTTTTCAACCGATCGCTGCCTGCACCCGCTTGCCCGACTAGCATCACCACACTGGATGGTTCCGACCTTGAATATGTGGACACCTATAAGTACCTAGGTGTCTGGCTAGACTGCAAACTCTCCTTCCAGACCCATATCAAACATCTCCAATCGAAAATCAAATCAAGAGTCGGCTTTCTATTCCGCAACAAAGCCTCCTTCACTCACGCTGCCAAGCTTACCTAGTAAAACTGACTATCCTACCGATCCTCGACTTCGGCGATGTCATCTACAAAATCACTCTTCTCAGCAAACTGGATGCAGTTTATCACAGTGCCATCCGTTTTGTCACTAAAGCACCTTATACTACCCACCACTGCGACTTGTATGCTCTAGTCGGCTGGCCCTCGCTACATATTCGTCGACAGACCCACTGGCTCCAGGTCATCTACAAGGCCATGCTAGGTAAAGCTCCGCCTTATCTCAGCTCACTGGTCACGATGGAAACACCCATCCGTAGCACGCGCTCCAGCAGGTGTATCTCATTGATCATCCTAAAGCCAACACCTAATTCGCCGCCTTTCGTTCCAGTACTCTGCTGCCTGTGACTGGAACAAATTGCAAAAAAATCGCTGAAGTTGGAGACTTTTATCTCCCTCACCAACTTCAAACATCAGCTATCTGAGCAGCTAACCGATCGCTGCAGCTGTACATAATCTATTGGTAAATAGCCCACCCATTTTCACACACAGACAAATGCACTGTATAGATGACACACACGGACAAATGCACTGTATAGACACACACGGACAAATGCACTGTATAGACACACACGGACAAATGCACTGTATAGATGACACACACAGACAAATGCACTGTATAGATGACACACACAGACAAATGCACTGTATAGATGACACACACAGACAAATGCACTGTATAGACACACACAGACAAAGAGCTGAACTAGTAATCTCTCCTCTGCTGGGAGATATGGCAGGTCACAGCATGGTTCCATTAAAAAACAGTATGGGCAAACATACAGGACTGTAGGAAGTTACCATGTGAATGGGTTCTGTCATTTCACAGCGTTACAAAAACAGCGAGCCTCCTTGTTGCACTTGTTTTTTTAAATATGAAAAACGGAATATCACCCAAGCAGTGTAGCTGTAACTTCTCATCACTTAAGGTCCTAGATGTTGTCTGGGTCTGGGCTCTGGGGGACAGGGACACTCACTGTGGGTGGTGGACTGCACCGACTCGGCCAGGCTGACTGCGGATGGGGTCTTGGTGTTTTCTGAGGAGCGGTCGGTACTGGGCTTGAGGTGAGGGGTGCTGGGTTGGCCTTGATCCCCCATGGCCGTGAAGGAGGAGCCTACAGAGCTCAGCTCCTATCACCTCTCCTCCTCTGCCCACAGAGCTCAGTCGAGGTTGGCCGGTGGAGACACCAAGAGAACTCTCCCGAGGTCCATCCCCCACGGCTATGGAGGCTGCACCGGCTGAGCTCAATAGAGGTCTGGGGCCCTCCTTTGAGTCATCCCAGGTAGATTTGGCTGGAGGGTTGCAGGGGTCCTGGGCTAGGTCACTACCAGAATCACTAACATCCCCAACAGCAGGCTTCTTCTCTTCTCCCTGCACCTGGAAGGAAATAATGTAACATATAGAATAATTAATTCAGTTCAAATTCATACACATTCATCCATACATTCATTAATTCATACAAATTGCATTTATTCAGAAAAAACATGAAAAAGATAGGAAACCTTATTTCGACTCAAAGGATCATGAAAGAGGATGTATGGAAATAAACTAGTTGGTCAGGTTGAAACCCCCCCATGATTGAACGGAGCCCTGGCACTGTCGTCCACATCAGCAGCGTGATTTTTGGGTTGGGTGGCCTGTTAACACCCAGTATTAACAGCGCTCTCAGACAGCCTCTTAGAAGCCTGGATCCTCTGTGGGTGGAGTCTACTCCGAGAAATGTAGTGGAAGTTGTCCTGCTGACATCCTACGGAACTCCTGTTGAGGGTAAGATTGAAGGGTTAGGGTCAGTTCCATCTTAATCCAGGAAATTCCAATACCAATTTTCCTAATTTAAAAGCAATTGACAGAGTAGAACTTGGGTGTGCAACAAACATGCAAGGTTCCTAACGATGGGAAAAACATATTGACTCCCCCAGAAAAAAGGACAGAAACTCATCTCTCATATGAAAGAAGAACAGTTGTCACCCCTCCTGGTCATCATCCCAGCCCACCTCTTTGAACTTTTCCAGGGACTGCTCAGGGCCGAAGACAAACTGCAGAGGAACGACCTCACAGTGGCAGCGTGGTCGCCCGCCTGAGCGAAGCACATGACCCGCCACCTCCTGTAGCGTGGACAAGCTGATGACCCGGGAGTGACGCAGAGCTGACACAATCTCATCCTCCAGGAGCCAACGGATCTACAGCGAGAGGCAACAGGGAGATCTGAGTGAATGGGCCTGAAATATGTAGCTCAGTGACAGAGGAATTCCGTCTATTTAGTGGTTCGACTAGCTCAAATCATATCAAGATCGAGATTACAGAGACTGAACTTACCTCCTCCATCGCGGCTAACACGGCTAGTTTGATCGGGAATTGGGAGTTTGGACAAAGAGTCTCCTCCAACCCTGTTGAAATATAGAAATAATGAACTACTGCAAAGTCACAGAAATCATGCAGGCTGACAAATGTCATCATCAGCCAAACCCTCAACATGCTTTTATCTACCCTTTAGATCAGTGGTCACCAACCAGTCGATGGCGATTGACTGGTCCATCTTCAAGTCATTCCTAGTGGAACACCTAACAATTCTGTAGAAAAGCCAATGATAAAGGCTGTGATAAAGGCTTGCACTCCTTTCTGTTTAATTCGTTGCGCTGTTGTCGGTAGGTGCACTTGATTCAGAAGCCATGCGCAGCGGTTAAGTGTTCCCATTTTTAAGAATTGAAGTCACAGCAAAGTTTGATACTAACTTACATAAGATTTAATAATACCACGACCACAGAGAGATTGTCAAAGAATACAGCTAAGAGCTATATTACATGTTTTATTCAGCACTGTCAACACTTTATTATAAGCAGCTTGTCGTGTCCACTTTAATATCGACAACAACAAAAACAAATTCTCTGGTCATAAGAACAACATGAATTTGAGTATGAGACAGATGCGGTGCAGTGCGACTCGAGTTTTGCCATTAGGTGAAAGAGGGTGTCCCCTTTCTCTGCTCAGTCAGACTTCAGTGTGTTTAAGAAAACTGGGAAGTCGTAAAAAAACGAGATCCGACTGGGAAAAATCGTTTTGAACGGTCATCCAACTCACATCTCTGACTTTCAGACCTGAAGATCACTGATGTCATGATTTGACCTAGTTTTTTTCCCAGAGTTCCCAGTTGTTTTGAAAGCACCCTGACCATCAGATGCAGGTACCAGCAGTCCAGTAAAATCAAGATCAATCACCCATTAACACCTACTCCTTTAGCCTGGTCCCAGAACTGTTTGTGCTGTAAAGCCAACTGACAACGGCTATACAGCACAAACAGATATAGGACAAGACTTCTCTGCTTCTCATCCTTCCAAAGACTCACCCGTCTACTACTCTGTCCAGGTCGCCCATCACATCCTCATCAGAGCGGTAGGAAGAGGGCTGACCTGGAGCGTGGTTCAGAGACACACTCTGACGTGTACCTAGAGAGAGTGCAGGCTGTTAGTCAACATGATCTTCTTCTTGTGAAAGAAATGCAGTTTGATGAACGTATACAGCACAGGGCTATGCTCATCCACATTGCACCTTATCAATGCAATGATAATGTGTCTGGTAAGAGTGCCTGTGTGTGTTTGGATGAGTAATATCCTACAAGTTTCAGCTCCAAATTCTTTAAATTTTATTCACAAACCTGGGGAACCAAAGAGCACCTTACCCCTAAATATAAATGTTTCTCACAAAATAAATATGGCATGCATATGCATAAGCATGGTAGCAATTGAGAGGGAACTGTTGGGGGTTGATGTGAAAATTATTAGACCAAAATTGAGGACACAACAGTTCACCTGACAAGACTTTTTACACGGTTGATTATGTGCATTTTACATTTACTGTACTTTTTGCTGCATTTGTTGTTAACACAATCTGAAAATGTGGGGTAGGTGCAACATAAGACAAAACAATGACAAGGGTTTGAGTGAGAGGACAAACTGGTGGCTCCACACACCTCTCCAAAGTGTACTCAAAGAACAGTCAAAGAACAGTCAAACTAGAAGTTGTTTTTTTCAGCTCTCCTAGCTGTGCCGTTGAGGAACTAAAGCAAGCACACTTGTAGTTGTTTTCTTTGGAAGACAGCACTGCATCCCCATCAAATCACACAGCTACTGTTGTTGTTTACGCAATCCAAAACCATTCATGCTCTGACATCATTCATAGTATGTTACTGTGCAGCCACTGTGTTCCAATTTATGCGCTTATCATTGACCAAATCTGTCATTTTCAACCAATTTTTTTTTAAAGTAGGATCTAACCTGTCGTGTCTCAAGTCTGATTGCATGTCCTCTATCTCCAGGGGTAAGGTGAGAACAAAGATGTCCAGTGTGACAGACAGATTATTCAGATTCACAGCCTGAGGGGCATTCTCCAGACACATGATCACCTCACCTGCAATAACACGGTACACGTCTCAACATAAACAGTAGGGCATTTAATATCATTTAAAAAAACGTCACACCAGACCTGAGTTCAAATAGTATTTGTTGTCTTGCAAATACGTTGAGTGTAGGAGTGAGCCTGCCTGTAGTGCCAGAAAGGGTTAGCACTTTAAGAACTAGTCCACTGGTTCCAATGTGCCAGACAAACTCAAAGTGCAGCTATTTCAACCCAGGTCTGATTCACATGCTGTCTATTGACTTGAGTCTATTCTGTGAGGGGTGCCAGGTACAGAGCAGAGGCAGTGTGTACTCACCCAGGCAGGTGGGTAGCGTGGTTATGGGCATGGATCTGTGGCAGCTCTTCATGTTAACAGAGCAGAGGCAGTGTGTACTCACCCAGGCAGGTGGGTAGCGTGGTTATGGGCATGGATCTGTGGCAGCTCTTCATGTTAACAGAGCAGAGGCAGTGTGTACTCACCCAGGCAGGTGGGTAGCGTGGTTATGGGCATGGATCTGTGGCAGCTCTTCATGTTAACAGAGCAGAGGCAGTGTGTACTCACCCAGGCAGGTGGGTAGCGTGGTTATGGGCATGGATCTGTGGCAGCTCTTCATGTTAACAGAACAGAGGCAGTGTGTACTCACCCAGGCAGGTGGGTAGCGTGGTTATGGGCATGGATCTGTGGCAGCTCTTCATGTTAACAGAGCAGAGGCAGTGTGTACTCACCCAGGCAGGTGGGTAGCGTGGTTATGGGCATGGATCTGTGGCAGCTCTTCATGTTAACAGAACAGAGGCAGTGTGTACTCACCCAGGCAGGTGGGTAGCGTGGTTATGGGCATGGATCTGTGGCAGCTCTTCATGTTAACAGAGCAGGTGAGGTGGATGAACAGCGGAGGCATCTCAGGCTGTGGCCCCTCTGGCTCCAACAGGCTGTGGCCCCTCTGGCTCCAACAGGCTGTGGCCCCTCTGGCTCCAACAGGCTGTGGCCCCTCTGGCTCCAACAGGCTGTGGCCCCTCTGGCTCCAACAGGCTTTCTCCCTCTAGGATTCTGAAGGAGACATCGTCCTGGTTGACTGTGCTGGAGTCAGACAGGGACTCATATCCTCCCCCTCTCCCCCTGCTTCCCCCTCTCTGGCTGCCCCTAAAGATCTCCGGCCTCCAGCCCTCTCCTGGTACTCCACCTCCAGGTCTGTGTCGCTCTCCGTCACAATGCAACAGCCCGACATGTTCTCTGAGGTACACAGGTGGATTTAAATTTTTACATCAAAATAAGTGTAGACAACATGTAATTTAGCAGCTGCTCTTATCCAGAGCAATTTACAGGCGCAATTAGTGCCTTGCTCAAGGGCACATTTTTCAGCTAGTCAGCTCTGAGAGTCAAACCAACGACCTTTCGGTTACTGGCCCAACCGCTAGGCTACCTATTGCCCACATAACGGTGAGATAGTACACAGGATTTATGACGTATCCTAAACTACATGTTCTCTATGGTCCAGAGGATGAGTATAGAGTATTTGATGTATTGTCAAATAGATCGTATAAAATACAAGGATCCTCACCGTCCTCCGTAGCAGGTTCAGCCTCTGACACAACCTCTTCACTAGGTTGTCTCTTCTCTTCCCCATCAGAGTCCTCATGAGGACAACAAAAAATAAAGGAGGAAGAGCACTGTGTTATTCCCAGTCGCAGTTATTTAGTGTTGCACCAAAGTGTCGGCACCAAGTGTTTGTCCTGGAAGAGTGGATACACAACTGCAAAGACTGAGAGCAACTGATAGGAAATAACATACTAGTGTTGTACGGTATACCAGTACCACGGTAATGTCACTGTATAAAAACATCATGATACCAACATTTTAGAATACGACACTACCACATTTTTCAGCCCTATAGTTCTAAATAACCAGCTGGAGCCTGTTTATACAGTCAGTTTTGTTTATAAATTCACTTACATATTTTAACATATTTTATCTCTCAGCATCCACTACCAGCCCTCACCCACCTGCATCTCTCAGCATCCCCTACCATCCCTCATCCACCTGCATCTTTCAGCATCCCCTACCAGCCCTCACCCACCTGCATCTCTCAGCATCCCCTACCATCCCTCATCCACCTGCATCTTTCAACATCCCCTACCAGCCCTCATCCACCTGCATCTCTCAGCATCCCCTACCAGCCCTCACCCACCTGCATCTCTCAGCATCCCTACCATCCCTCATCCACCTGCATCTCTCAGCATCCACTACCAGCCCTCACCCACCTGCATCTCTCAGCATCCACTAACAGCCTTCACCCACCTGCAGCTCTCAGCATCCCCTACCAACCCTCACCCACCTGCATCTCTCAGCATCCACTACCAGCCTTCACCCACCTGCAGCTCTCAGCATCCCCTACCAGCCCTCACCCACCTGAATCTTTCAGCATCCCCTATCAGCCCTCACCCATCTGCTTCTCTCAGCATCCCCTACCAGCCCTCACCCACCTGCTTCTCTCAGCATCCACTACCAGCCCTCACCCACCTGCATCTCTCAGCATCCCCTACCATCCCTCATCCACCTGCATCTTTCAGCATCCCCTACCAGCCCTCATCCACCTGCATCTCTCAGCATCCCCTACCAGCCCTCACCCACCTGCATCTCTCAGCATCCCCTACCATCCCTCATCCACCTGCATCTTTCAGCATCCCCTACCAGCCCTCACCCACCTGCATCTCTCAGCATCCCCTACCATCCCTCATCCACCTGCATCTTTCAGCATCCCCTACCAGCCCTCATCCACCTGCATCTCTCAGCATCCCCTACCAGCTGTCACCCACCTGCATCTTTCAGCATCCACTACCAACCCTCACCCACCTGCATCTCTCAGCATCCACTACCAGCCTTCACCCACCTGCAGCTCTCAGCATCCACTACCAGCCTTCACCCACCTGCATCTCTCAGCATCCACTACCAGCCTTCACCCACCTGCAGCTCTCAGCATCCCCTACCAGCCTTCACCCACCTGCAGCTCTCAGCATCCCCTACCAGCCTTCACCCACCTGCAGCTCTCAGCATCCACTACCAGCCTTCACCCACCTGCAGCTCTCAGCATCCCCTACCAGCCCTCACCCACCTGCATCTCTCAGCATCCACTACCAGCCCTCACCCACCTGCATCTCTCAGCATCCACTAACAGCCTTCACCCACCTGCAGCTCTCAGCATCCCCTACCAGCCCTCACCCACCTGCTTCTCTCAGCATCCACTACCAGCCCTCACCCACCTGCATCTTTCAGCATCCCCTACCAGCCCTCACCCACCTGCATCTTTCAGCATCCCCTACCAGCTCCCCTAACAGCTCTTTTAATAGCACAATGCTAGTAGGGTCTGCAAATGTCAAGACAAAATTACCCTATCTGCAAGAACCTGGGAACCTACAATAAGTAAGATATTGTCAGTTCACACAGCAGACATGTTGACTTTTGGCAGTTCTACCCATTAGTACATGACTGTAGACAGAGAGACGGCCTCCTTAAAGAAGCTAGGAGCTCCAGCAAATATAAGGGTAATGCTTTGTGGAGTCAAGCCTTCAAGTATGTTATTGAATATCAAGTCAAAATGTCTAGAGGCGACAGTCTTCTCTGGAGGTAGATACCAACAGCCCCATAGCAACACAAGCCTGGAGTGAGATAGTGATTTACTCAACCCAGGAGCTCTCCCTGGTCTGAAAACAGAGGAGATGGGAGCATGTGATTAGGCCTAAGCTCCTCCCACAGGCACCGATCCAGACACCACAGCTCAGTTAATCTTTCCATGACTCCTTCCATCCTTTCCTACACCTCCATCTCAACCGATCGGTCCCATCCCCCCATCCCCTCAAAGCAAAGATGCAAGAAATTGAGGACAGATGAATTGAGATGGATCTCACCAGAGGAGGAGACAGGCAGGATGATGGAAGCAGCAGTAAGCTAGCAGTGTTGTTCTACCTGAACTTCATATGCTGATGCATCTCCTAGGAATCAACGTCTTGAGGTCTATTTATCACGATAGTAAAGGAAAATAACATTAGCATGTGGCTCCGGGTAACCACAATGACCTTGCTGGCAACCAATGTTGAGTGAAGGGTAAACTTATGAAGGGTATAATCAGGTATGACATGGTACGACTTTTGATAGAGAGTTTCAAGAGTCAGTCACATATGATTGATGGCATTCCCTCCCTGGACCTGGGTTGAAATTCTATTTGTTCCTCATAATACTTGGAGATTTTGATTGAGCCTGCCCAGTGTCCCATATGTCTATTTCACTGCTGAGAATATTCCATTAGTTCCATGGTGTCACGCAAGCTCAATCAAATGCAGATAAAGTACTTGAAAGAAAACAAATACTATTGAACACAGATGTGCTTCCCCATCAGTAGCCCAAGTGTGTGTGTTACTCGATACCTGAAGATGTCCTTGGCTGCCTGTTGAAGTGGGGATGGACTAGCTGGTCCTTCAGAGAGCCCAGGGAACCGTTATAGACATATACAGGGCAGCACGGATGGGACAGGTCCTATGAGCTCTGCTGGGACACCTGGCTACTGAACGTGATGTGGAAGTCTCCCTTCTGAGGCTCAGCAAATCAAGACCTCCATCCTCTCATCCACACTCGAGAGAGAGGGAGGGAAAGAGAGAGCAAGAAAGGAGGGGAGAAAGAGAGAGAAGTGGAGAGAGGGGTAGAGAGAGAATAATTTACAGCTACAACTAGAGAGGGGGATCTATTTCAGCGTGACGCCAGAAAGCAAAAACAAACCACAATTTGCTCTGGGAGCTCCCATCCTTTCCCTTCCACAACAGTAATATTATGTTATTGCTGAGGTAGAGGGAGGGAGAGCGGTAGAGGTAGAGGTAGAGAGAGAGAGAGGTAGAGATGGGGTTGGTGAGGAGGTATGTATGTTGGAAGCAACAGACTAAGAATAATATAAATGCACCTTTGGTGCCATTTTCTGGCTCAGAGGGCCGGCTCTCCCAGTTATCATGCTCCACCGTGGAGCTCCCAGATCCAGGGGAGAGCAGGCGCGACCGGGGTCCCACAGGACCACCACCACAGGGGACATCAGCTCGCCAGTCAACCCACCATCCAGCCCATTGGTGGAGACAGAGTGAGAATCGGCCTGTGATTTGTTGCTGATAATCAGGGTGTCATCATCCTCTACATTACCCTCCTCTCCATTACCCTGGGGCTCTGTGTCCAGCCCAGATGACATCAACATTTGGACATCTGCAGAGAAATCAACATCGCTCAGAGCTTTATTGACACGGTAATGTTACTAACATCTATAAAACACACGGCACTGTAGCAATAGCACTTTATGGTGATAAGCAGGTCACAATCAGTTAAAACTAGCACAGGATACTAGGCTGGTAGCTAGCCTAAATACAAAGGATTTCACCGGATGTTGATCATGTATGGGATGCTCTGGAGTGATGGGTATGACAGCATGTTCCAGTTTCCGCCAATATCCAGCAACTTCGCACAGCCATTGAATGGGAATGGGACAACATTCCACAGGCCACAATCAACAGCCTGATCAACTCTATGCGAAGGAGATGTCACACTGCATGAGGCAAATGGTGGTAGCACCAGATACTGACTGTTTTTTGATCCACAGCCCTACCGTTCAAAAAATAATGTTCTCTGTGTCTAGGGTTGTGGCGGTCATGGAATTTTGTCAGATGTTATTGTCATGCTTAACATCTCCAGGTCTACACACATACAAGCCATTAATGCTTACCTTTTGGATCATCTACATTTAAAAAGTAGAATAAATCAGTTTAATACATACCATCAGATTAAATCCATTATTTATTTTAGTCAGGTATAAAGAAACATTATGATGTGAAAAAAATGTAGAAGAACAGAATATGAGTTGGCCTACTGTAGGCTCATGTTATATGGCTGTGCCCATGCCATATAGCCAGAAACCCCCATCTGGCGGCCCAGTTATTATTACATATTTTCTATCTGTTTGGTCTTCTTGCAGTCTACAAATTATTTGTAATTATACCCGCCCCCAGACCATCCACTCAAGTTAAAATTGTCCTGTACATTTGAATCTAGTTGATGATTCCTGCTATTGGCTGTAGGTTTGTTCATTTAGCTCACAAGATATGCTTATGTATGAGTCCCGTGACATACAAGATATGCTTATGTATGAGTCCTGACACACAAGATATGCTTATGTATGAGTTCCGTGACATACAAGATATGCTTATGTATGAGTCCCGTGACATACAAGATATGCTTATGTATGAGTCCCGTGACACACAAGATATGCTTATGTATGAGTCCCGTGACATACAAGATATGCTTATGTATGAGTCCCGTGACACACAAGATATGCTTATATGAGTCCCGTGACACAAGATATGCTTATGTATGAGTCCCGTGACACACAAGATATGCTTATGTATGAGTCCCGTGACACACAAGATATGCTTATGTATGAAAGTCCCGTGACACACAAGATATGCTTATGTATGAGTCCCGTGACATACAAGATATGCTTATGTATGAGTCCCGTGACACACAAGATATGCTTATGTATGAGTCCCGTGACACACAAGATATGCTTATGTATGAGTCCCGTGACATACAAGATATGCTTATGTATGAGTCCCTGACACACAAGATATGCTTATGTATGAGTCCCGTGACACAAGATATGCTTAGTGTATGAGTCCCGTGACATACAAGATATGTTTATGTATGAGTCCCGGGGGACATACAAGATATGTTTATGTATGAGTCCTGGGTGACATACAAGATATGCTTATGTATGAGTCCCGTGACATACAAGATATGCTTATGTATGCTGAGTCCCGTGACATACAAGATATGTTTATGTATGAGTCCCGTGACATAAGATATGCTTATGTATGAGTCCCGTGACACAAGATATGCTTATGTATGAGTCCCGTGACACAAGATATGCTTATGTATGAGTCCTGTGACACACAAGATATGCTTATGTATGAGTCCCGTGACACACAAGATATGCTTATGTATGAGTCTCCCGTACACACAAGATATGCTTATGTATGAGTCCCGTGACACAAGATATGCTTATGTATGAGTCCAGACATACAAGATATTATGTATGAGTCCTGTGATATAAGATATGCTTATGTATGAGTCCCGTGATAAGATATGCTTATGTATGAGTCCCGTGACACACAAGATATGCTTATGTATGAGTCCTGCAGACATACAAGATATGCTTATGTATGAGTCCCGTGACACACAAGATATGCTTATGTTTGAGTCCCGTGACACACAAGATATGCTTATGTATGAGTCCCGTGACATACAAGATATCTTTATGTATGAGTCCCGTGACATACAAGATATGCTTATGTATGAGTCCCGTGACATACAAGATATGCTTATGTATGAGTCCCGTGACATACAAGATATGCTTATGTATGAGTCCCGTGACACACAAGATATGCTTATGTATGAGTCCCGTGACACACAAGATATGCTTATGTATGAGTCCCGTGACACACAAGATATGCTTATGTATGAGTCCCGTGACACACAAGATATGCTTATGTATGAGTCCCGTGACATTCTATTTTATAGTAAGAATAATATAATTGTACTTAGCTGAATAAAATAGAAAGGATATTTTTCCCAAAACAGATCGAGTGTGCATATGAACATTTGAAACAGGTCCTATATGCTAGATGTAGAGTTATTTGGCAACTTCAGTTGTGAATGATACAAACCTTAGAATGTCTTAGAAATCAAAACATATATGGGCTGCATGGTGCGACTATTGACTATTGATGATTTGAGAAAGTGTCAAAAAAAGCTTGCGTTCTGTTCCTTGCCTCAGACGGCATATCTGATCTCTCAAGTGATAATATTTTCACCCATCAAACTATTCTCAATTTAATCTTTACTAATATCAAATCAAATCAAATCAAATCAAATCAAATTTATTTATATAGCCCTTCGTACATCAGCTGATATCTCAAAGTGCTGTACAGAAACCCAGCCTAAAACCCCAAACAGCAAACAATGCAGGTGTAAAAGCACGGTTAGGAAAATCCCTAGAAAGGCCAAAACCTAGGAAGAAACCTAGAGAGGAACCGGGCTATGGGGTGGCCAGTCCTCTGGCTGTGCCGGGTAGAGATTATAACAGAACATGACCAAGATGTTCAAATGTTCACAGATGGACTGACCAAGGAGCCATCATGTCAGGTAGTCCTGGGGCACGGTCCTAGGGCTCAGGTCCTCCGAGAGAGAGAAAGAAAGAGAGAATTAGAGAGAGCATATGTGGGGTGGCCAGTCCTCTTCTGGCTGTGCCAGGTGGAGATTATAACAGAACGTGGCCAAGATGTTCAAATGTTCATAAATGACCAGCATGGTTGAATAATAGTAAGGCAGAACAGTTGAAACTGGAGCAGGAGCATGGCCAGGTGGACTGGGGACAGCAAGGAGTCCTCATGTCAGGTAGTCCTGGGACATGGTCCTAGGGCCCAGGCCAGTTGAAACTGGAAACGCAGCATGGCCAGGTGGACTGGGGACAGCAAGGAGTCATCATGTCAGGTAGTCCTGGGGCATGGTTCTAGGGCTCAGGTCCTCCGAGAGAGAGAAAGAAAGAGAGAAGGAGAGAATTAGAGAACGCACACTTAGATTTACACAGGACACCGAATAGGACAGGAGAAGTACTCCAGATAAACAAACTGACCCTAGCCCCCGACACATAAACTACTGCAGCATAAATACTGGAGGCTGAGACAGGAGGGGTCAGGAGACACTGTGGCCCCATCCGAGGACCCCCGGACAGGGCCAAACAGGAAGGATATAACCCCACCCACTTTGC
Organism: Oncorhynchus gorbuscha; assembly: GCF_021184085.1. Taxonomy (NCBI): domain Eukaryota; kingdom Metazoa; phylum Chordata; class Actinopteri; order Salmoniformes; family Salmonidae; genus Oncorhynchus; species Oncorhynchus gorbuscha. The sequence goes on from NW_025749044.1 coordinate 27,052, forward strand.
CAAAGCACAGCCCCACACCACTAGAGGAAATCTTCAACCACCAACTTACCATCCTGAGACAAGGCCGAGTATAGCCCACAAAGATCTCCGACACGGTACAATCCCAGGGGGTGGGGGGAACCCAGACAGGCCGACCACAACAGTGAATCAACCCACCCAGGTGACGCATCCCCCCCAGGGGACGGCACGAGAGAGCCCAGCAAGCCAGTGACTCCAGCCCCCGTAACAGGGTTAGAGGCAGAGAATCCCAGTGGAAACGGGAACCGGCCAGGCAGAGACAGCAAGGGCGGTTCGTTGCTCCAGAGCCTTCCGTTCACCTTCCCACTCCTGGGCCAGACTACACTCAATCATATGACCCACTGAAGAGATGAGTCTTCAGTAAAGACTTAAAGGTTGAGACCGAGTTTGCGTCTCTGACATGGGTAGGCAGACCGTTCCATAAAAATGGAGCTCTATAGGAGAAAGCCCTGCCTCCAGCTGTTTGCTTAGAAATTCTAGGGACAATTAGGAGGCCTGCGTCTTGTGACCGTAGCGTACGTATAGGTATGTACGGCAGGACCAAATCAGAGAGGTAGGTAGGAGCAAGCCCATGTAATGCTTTGTAGGTTAGCAGTAAAACCTTGAAATCAGCCCTTGCTTTGACAGGAAGCCAGTGTAGAGAGGCTAGCACTGGAGTAATATGATCAAATTTTTTGGTTCTAGTCAGGATTCTAGCAGCCGTATTTAGCACTAACTGAAGTTTATTTAGTGCTTTATCCGGGTAGCCGGAAAATAGAGCATTGCAGTAGTCTAACCTAGAAGTGACAAAAGCATGGATTAATTTTTCTGCATCATTTTTGGACAGAAAGTTTCTGATTTTTGCAATGTTACGTAGATGGAAAAAAGCTGTCCTCGAAATGGTCTTGATATGTTCTTCAAAAGAGATCAGGGTCCAGAGTAACGCCGAGGTCCTTCACAGTTTTATTTGAGACGACTGTACAACCATTAAGATTAATTGTCAGATTCAACAGAAGATCTCTTTGTTTCTTGGGACCTAGAACAAGCATCTCTGTTTTGTCCGAGTTTAATAGTAGAAAGTTTGCAGCCATCCACTTCCTTATGTCTGAAACACATGCTTCTAGCGAGGGCAATTTTGGTGCTTCACCATGTTTCATTGAAATGTACAGCTGTGTGTCATCCGCATAGCAGTGAAAGTTTACATTATGTTTT
>NW_025749045.1:0-28259 GCF_021184085.1 Oncorhynchus gorbuscha
ATTGTTATTTACTGCTGCTCTTCATTGGATAAGTCTGAAACTTTGCACATACAAAATCTAAATTACGCCTAGAGTCCCAAGTTAGATAATGGCCTTTCATTTCAAAGATGATGGAACAAAAACAATATAAAAAATGTATGCTTTTATGTATCATCTTTCACCAGATCTAATGTAAGTAAAGCCCGTGTGTCTATGTATGTGGATGAATCAACACTATAGACGTCAGCTACCACAGCGACTGAAATTAATTCAAGACTTAACAAAGAGCTGCAGTTAGTTTCAGAAAAGGTGGAAAGGAATTAGTTAGTACTACATATTTCAAAAACAAAAAGCGTTGTATTTGGGACAAAACACTCAATACACCCTAAACCTCAACTAAATCTTGTAACAAATAATGTGGAAATTGAGCAAGTTGAGGTGACTAAACTGCTTGGAGTAACCCTGGATTGTAAACTGTAATGGTCAAAACATGTTGATACAACAGTAGCTGAGATGGGGAGAAGTCTGTCTATAATAAAGCGCTGCTCTGCCTTCTTCACAACACTATCAACAAGGCAGGTCCTACAGGCCCTAGTTTCTACCTTCTTAACAGCACAATCAACAAGGCAGGTCCTACAGGCCCTAGTTTCTACCTTCTTAACAGCACAATCAACAAGGCAGGTCCTACAGGCCCTAGTTTCTACCTTCTTAACAGCACAATCAACAAGGCAGGTCCTACAGGCCCTAGTTTCTACCTTCTTAACAGCACTATCAACAAGGCAGGTCCTACAGGCCCTAGTTTCTACCTTCTTAACAGCACAATCAACAAGGCAGGTCCTACAGGCCCTAGTTTCTACCTTCTTAACAGCACAATCAACAAGGCAGGTCCTACAGGCCCTAGTTTCTACCTTCTTAACAGCACAATCAACAAGGCAGGTCCTACAGGCCCTAGTTTCTACCTTCTTAACAGCACAATCAACAAGGCAGGTCCTACAGGCCTAGTTTCTACCTTCTTAACAGCACAATCAACAAGGCAGGTCCTACAGGCCCTAGTTTCTACCTTCTTAACAGCACAATCAACAAGGCAGGTCCTACAGGCTCTAGTTTCTACCTTCTTAACAACACTATCAACAAGGCAGGTCCTACAGGCCCTAGTTTCTACCTTCTTAACAGCACAATCAACAAGGCAGGTCCTACAGGCCCTAGTTTCTACCTTCTTAACAACACAATCAACAAGGCAGGTCCTACAGGCCCTAGTTTCTACCTTCTTAACAACACTATCAACAAGGCAGGTCCTACAGGTCCTTGTTTCTACCTTCTTAACAGCACTATCAACAAGGCAGGTCCCACAGGTCCTAGTTTCTACCTTCTTAACAACACTATCAACAAGGCAGGTCCTAGTTTCTACCTTCTTAACAACACTATCAACAAGGCAGGTCCTACAGGCCCTAGTTTCTACCTTCTTAACAACACTATCAACAAGGCAGATCCTACAGGCCCTAGTTTCTGCCTTCTTAACAACACTATCAACAAGGCAGGTCCTACAGGCCCTGGTTTCTACCTTCTTAACAACACTATCAACAAGGCAGGTCCCACAGGCCCTAGTTTCTACCTTCTTAACAACACTATCAACAAGGCAGGTCCTAGTTTCTACCTTCTTAACAACACTATCAACAAGGCAGGTCCTAGTTTCTACCTTCTTAACAACATTATCAACAAGGCAGGTCCCACAGGTCCTAGTTTCTACCTTCTTAACAACACTATCAACAAGGCAGATCCTACAGGCCCTAGTTTCTACCTTCTTAACAACACTATCAACAAGGCAGGTCCCACAGGTCCTAGTTTCTACCTTCTTAACAGCACGATCAACAAGGCAGGTCCTAGTTTCTACCTTCTTAACAACACTATCAACAAGGCAGGTCCTAGTTTCTACCTTCTTAACAACACTATCAACAAGGCAGGTCCTAGTTTCTACCTTCTTAACAACACTATCAACAAGGCAGGTCCTACAGGCCCTAGTTTCTACCTTCTTAACAACACTATCAACAAGGCAGATCCTACAGGCCCTAGTTTCTGCCTTCTTAACAACACTATCAACAAGGCAGGTCCTACAGGCCCTAGTTTCTACCTTCTTAACAGCACTATCAACAAGGCAGGTCCTACAGGCCCTAGTTTCTACCTTCTTAACAACACTATCAACAAGGCAGGTCCTACAGGCCCTAGTTTCTACCTTCTTAACAACACTATCAACAAGGCAGGTTCTACAGGCCCTAGTTTTGTCACACCTGGACTACTGTTCAGTCCTGTGGTCAGGTGCAACAAAGAGCAACAAACTTAGGAAAATTACAATTGTCTCAGAACATGGAGGCACGGTTGGCACTTGGATATACACAGAGCGCTAATATTAATAATATGCATGTCAATCTCTCCTGGCTCAAAGTGGAAGAGTGATTTACTTGATAACTACTTGTATTTGTGAGAAGTGACATGCTGAATGTACCGAGCTGTCTGTTTAAACTACTGGCACACAGCTCAGACACCCATACATACCCCACAAGACATGCCACCAGAGGTCTCTTCACAGTCCCCAAGTCCAGAACAGACTACATGGAACTCTATTCCACAGTACTACATAGAGCCATGACTACATGGAACTCTATTCCACAGTACTACATAGAGCCATGACTACATGGAACTCTATTCCACAGTACTACATAGAGCCATGACTACATGGAACTCTATTCCACAGTACTACATAGAGCCATGACTACATGGAACTCTATTCCACAGTACTACATAGAGCCATGACTACATGGAACTCTATTCCACAGTACTACATAGAGCCATGACTACATGGAACTCTATTCCACAGTACTACATAGAGCCATGACTACATGGAACTCTATTCCACAGTACTACATAGAGCCATGACTACATGGAACTCTATTCCACAGTACTACATAGAGCCATGACTACATGGAACTCTATTCCACATCAGATAACTGATACAGCAGTAGAATTAGATTTTAAAAGCTGATAACACACCTTATGGAACAGCGGGGACTGTGAAGCAACACAAACATAGACACATTCATAAAAACACACAATAACATAAGCACTATACACACACGTACACATGGATTTAGTATTGTAGATAAGTGGTAGTAGAGTAGAGGCCTGAGGGCACACACTTCATGTGTTGTGAATGTATTGTAATGCTTTTAAAAATCTAGAACTGCCTTACTTTTTGCTGAACTGCCTTGTCAGCAGCTAATGGTGATTCATAAAAATGACAAAAACAAACTGTCACCAGGTGAGGGACAGTAATGTTTTATGTGATACTGTCTGGGTTGTGGGTTCGATTCCCACGGGGGATCAGTATGAAAATGCATTCACTACTGTAGGTTGCTCTGGATAAGTGTCTGCTAAATGTTGAGGCTGTTCCTGTAACAATTCTTAACCTAAACATAACCCTACTAAACCATGAAATAGCATTTATAAAGTTCAGCAGTAATGTTACAACGTGACTGTGTTCCTCTTTCAGCTCAACCCGACTGAGAAGAGAGCAGGCTAACAGTAGATAAATGGTCTGTCTGGTGTAATGACTCAACCTATTAGATATTCTGTGTGGCCTACCTGTCATGGTGCTGCTGCTATCTCGCTGTGTTCTCAGATCCTCAGCACTGCCATGCTTCATGACAGAGCTGATAGAAGTCAGAGTGTTGACCAGCTGGCTGTTGATAGAACCAAAGTGGGTGAACTGAGAAGAGCAGGGCTGTCCGAAAGCATCCGCTAGCTCACTGTAGTTCTCAGTCAACAGCATCTGTTGTTCCTGAAGTAGCTTCTGAAGCCTCTCTATGTAGTGGTCTAGTCCTGCCCCCCCCTCCACCTGCTGGGGCGGTGGTATGGCCTGGGCCTGAGGTGGTACAACAGTCGTCACTGCAATGGTCTCCTGGGTAACAGCGGTTCCATCCAGGTGGGAGGGGCCACATGCAATGTTCCGAGTCTTCAGGCCGACCAGGAAGTTAGTGTGGATGCCGACCAGGCCGACGCCCACCTCTTTGGTCTGGGCCGACCATGCCTCCTCCGGACCGCCGTCGCCCTCCGCTGTGTTTCCCACGGCAACAGACCTAACGACGACCACAATAGAAACATTCTTTTAAACTTTTGTGTTCACAAAACATTTAAATGTATTGTATTATATCCACGTGGTTAAATTGTGTTGTTAAATGGTTAAATGAATCTAATAGAAAAAGTACCTGGTTTTGGTCTGTGGGTCTTTGATCAGCCCCTCGCCCACAGCGACAGTCCTTGTGTGATTGGTTAGCGTGCTGGTGTGTTTCTCAGCCGTGTGGAGCAGGGGGGTGTTGGTACAGCCGTCAGCTAGCACCACTGTCTCTGTGTTGGTGTGTTGGCTAGCGGTCTCCAGTAGGGTGCTGGTGTGTTGGGAGGCTGTGTCTGGGGTTACCATGACAGCAGAGTCCGTGGTGGTGCCCAGGACAGGGTTAGTCCCCGTGGTAACCAGCTGTCTGATGGGAGAGATGGTGACGTCTCTAGAACACTCCCCAACGCCCACCGACCTGCTCTCCTCTCCCTGGCCTCGATCTCCTGGGCCTTACACAGCTCAGACTGTCTACTTCCTCATCAGTGTTCACCCCCTGGTCACACAGCCCCACCTCCACCCCCACCCCCTGGTCACACACCTCCAACTGCCTCCCCACACACTGGTCCTGCACCTCTACCCTCTCCTGCACCAGCCACCTCTCCATGGGCAGGTCAGGACCCGAAGCAGTGTGTCTCAGGATGGGTTGACAGGACACCCCTACCCCTACAGTGTGGAGGGTCTCCCCTGTGGAGGCATGGCTGGTCTCTAGATGGTTCCCCACTCCTGGCTGTGTGTCTGGACTCTCCAGGTCTCTGAGCCAGTGCTCTGGGTGTCTGGCCGCGCCTGGCAGGCCATGCTGTAGGTGTCTGGCCGCACCTGGCAGCCTTTATCAGCCCTCTTCTTATTGGCTCCCCCAGCGGCCTGCAGCTCTAGCTTCAGCTTGGACATCTCCATCAGGTGGGTGGTCTCTCTCAGGTCCACCTCTAGCCGGTAGATCTTCTCCTTCAGGGCCTCGATGGTCTGCTGCTGCAAGTCTAGCTCTGCCTCCACCTCGCTGGTCACGCCCAACATGGCTTCCGTCACGCCCGTCCCAGCACTGAGAGTCTCACGTTGCTCCGTCGCCATTCCGACGTCACAGTAGAAGCGTCGTTGTTGTACCATCGTCATCACCGGCGACTTCCTCTGGGCGACCACCGTGGCGTCGTTCATGTTCTCATCTGGGCCGACCGCCGTGGAGGTGAGCTGGTTGTTGTTATTGTGAGTGAGAGGGAGGGGAGGTCTGGGTCCGCCTGGCCTGGTGAGATCCTTGATCCTGGCTGTTTGTCCCCAGGGCTTGGACCTCTGCAGCCAGCCTCCTGAACTCCTCCATCCCCTTGGTACTCTGACTATGGCCCTGACACTCCTGGCCCTCTGGCTCCATGATGTGCAGCTCCTGGGTCTGTAGGGTATGTGTCTGGGGGTCCAGCTGGTCAGCACTGCCCACGCTATAGACCTCTTCCTGAACCCCTCCCCCACTATGCCCCCCACCCCCAGCCGTTGGTTCTTCTGACAGGTCATCTGTCTCTTCTCCTCCTGCAGCACGGCTATCTTCACCTGCAGGACAGGTATGGTCCTCACCTTCTCCTCTAGCTCCTTCAGCCTCCGCAGTGCCACCACCATCTGCTCCCGGATGTGCTGCAGGTGGAGTGGAGACACGCTGGTGGCCGGCGTGGTCATGCCCGAGGACATGGGGCTGTGGTGCATAGAGGAACCCATGGAAGTGTAGTAGGGGTTGTACTCTCACTACCTCCACCCCGTTGGGAAGCAGGGGGGGAGAACAGGGAGGTGCTGGACCCCCCCATCCCTCCGAAGGAGGCCAGGCGGTGGCGAGGAGCAGGGCCAGGGGTTCGGAGGGGGAGGGGGCTGCATGAGGTGGCGCTCTTGTTCTAACCTCCTCCTCGTCTCCATCAGGGTCTTCAACCTGGGGGTTGAGGAGGGGAGGTTCCCACAGAGAGGGGGCGGGAGAAGGGGCCGTTGGTGGGCTTCGGCGGGACGATCAGGTAGCCCTCGGGGGTAGGGGAGGAAGGGAGGGGGAGTCTCACAGGAAGGGAGAGGGGCATGGGCGTGGTAAATCAGGGTGGGGGAGGGTGAGGCTGGGGTGAGGGGGTAGAAGAGGGACTCTGCTGTGCCTCTTCACTGGAGGAGGGTAGGGAGCCTGTGGAGGTCCATTCAGCCTGGCCCTGCCCACTGTACCCACTGCCCCCACCAGAGTAACCTCCCCTGGGCACGGGCTCCGCCGTCGGCCGGACAGGCCTGGATTTCCGCTGGATGTTCAGCCTCTTGATGGTGTTGCCACGCTGTATGTCGTCCACATACTTCAGGAAGTCCAGGTCCAGCTGATAGCCATATGGGGGCGTGGCCTCAGTACCCCTGCTGACAGACCGCTCTCCTCTCTCTATGGGAAGAAGAGAAGAACAAAAGGCACTAGAGTCATACCAGGAAACACGTTGCAGTAAATTGGTTCTGTAACAATGACATTACTGGTATGGAACAATAGCTAGAAATGGATCAGAGAATTCAATTCTTTGAAAATTACATGACAACTTTAAACCCCAGTGTTGCTTCTCTGGCAGCTGCTGGTCTAGTATGACGTGAGAACGTAGCCTCATCACCCGACAGTCATGGCCACAACAAGGATGGACAACATTAGCTACAATACAAAGTTTCACCAAGGACTATGCTGTCAACAGCAGACAGACAGCAATTATCTGTTAAAAAGAAACAAGTTTGGTCATTGAAAAGGGGATGAAGGCTGTGGAAATGGAGTGGCTTGCTACCTCGGGAACTGATGGACCGTGACATTACTCAAACCTGGTAAGACCAACCTCAAAACTAATGTTAGCTTAGCAACATTTCTTTGCAGTTCCTCTCTGCTGTAGACATTACATTACATTTAAGTCATTTAGCAGACGCTCTTATCCATGTTGGTTGTCTAGAAACAAAACAGAGGCGTGCGTAACCATGGGGAAAAACAGACGGGGTAGATTGTTGACATGGAAAATATCCTCCAATGTTTATTGAAAACATAAATATAGTTGCACTTGTTGTCTCTCAATTACATCAATACAGTTATTGGTTAGCTAGCTATCGAGTTATAGCCATTTTAGCCATACATATGCATCGCAGCGCTAGCTGTGCCACCAGAGACTCTGGGTTCGCGCCCAGGCTCTGACGCAGCCAGCCGCGACCGGCGAGGTCGGTGGGGCGACGCACAATTGGCCTAGCGTCGTCCAGGTTAGGGAGGGTTTGGCCGGTAGGGATGTCCTTGTCTCATTGCGCACCAGCGACTCCTGTGGCGGGCCGGGCGCAGTGCAGTGTTTCCTCCGACACATTGGTGCGGCTGGTTTCCGGGTTGGATGGCGCTGTGTTAAGAAGCGGTGCGGTTTGCACGCCCAATTTTTCAGTTTTTTGATTTGTTAAAAAGTTTGAAATATCCAATAAATGTCGTTCCACTTCATGATTGTGTCCCACTTGTTGTTGATTCTTCACAAAAAAATACAGTTTTATATCTTTATGTTTGAAGCCTGAAATGTGGCAAAAGGTCGCAAAGTTCAAGGGGGCCGAATACTTTCGCAAGCACTGTATGTATATATATATGCACCAAGGAAAATAAATAGATTAAGAAAAATAAATGTTTTAATTTGATTTTATCATTCATTTTAATTGTATTTTTATTTTTTCAAATGTATTATTATTATTATTATTATTATTTTTAAAGTTAAGCCTGTCACATCTGTGAATGTGGAATGTGTTTTGTTGGTTGATTGAAAAACAAGAAAACTTAAAAAAAACTTTAAATTGAAAAAAAAAGAAAAAAGCTTCAAGTTCCTTCGGCGTGGACTTCACTTAAAAAACCTGAAATGGTGCCTGAAATGGTGTCAACATCCCTGCCTGGTACAGGAACTGCCCTCAACCACATGGCACTCCAGAGTGTGGTGCGGTCAGCCCAATGCATAACCATGGGGCACGCCCCACATGAAAACATACCACCGTTTACTATAGAAAACTACAGTACTTACTATGGAATGACCCAAGTTAAACAATTTAAAGGCAATGCTACCAAATACTAATTGAGTGTAAACTTCTGACCCACTGGGAATGTGATGAAAGAAATAAAAGCTGAAATAAATCATTCTCTCTAGTATTATTCTGACATTTCACATTCTTGAAATAAAGTGGTGATCCTAACTGACCTAAAACAGGGATTTTTTACTGGGATTAAATGTCAGGAATTGTGAAAAACTGAGTTTTTAAATGTATTTGGCTAAGGTGTATGTAAACTTCTGACTTCAACTGTCACTGTACTCTCCACATAGCTCATCCTATTATACCTACTACAAGTGTTTACACACTATGCATGTATATTTAGATTCTGACACTGCTCACTGTAATATATCTACTTGAATGGTTAATTTCTTGATTTAACCGCTGCTACAACCCCTGCTACAACCGCTGCTACAACCGCTGCTACAACCCCTGCTACAACCCCTGCTACAACCCCTGCTACAACCCCTGCTACAACCCCTGCTACAACCCCTGCTACAACCCCTGCTACAACCGCTGCTACAACCGCTGCTACAACCGCTGCTACAACCGCTGCTACAACCGCTGCTACAACCGCTGCTACAACCGCTGCTACAACCGCTGCTACAACCCCTGCTACAACCCCTGCTACAACCCCTGCTACAACCCCTGCTTACAACCCCTGCTTACAACCCCTGCTTACAACCCCTGCTACAACCCCTGCTTACAACCCCTGCTACAACCCCTGACAAATACACTTTTATTTGATATCGTGCTCTATTTTGAACCAACCCATGTCAGGTAATGGTGCACGCTTAGGTGTATAATCCACAACAGACAAGCACTGCTACAGGTTCAAACACTACTAAACTGTTTCACATACTTCTGCCAGCGAGGTATGAGAGAGAGAGAGCGAGAGCGAGAGCGAGAGCGAGACAGAGACAGAGACAGAGACAGAGAGAGAGAGAGAGAGAGAGAGAGAGGAGAAAAATAGAAAGAGGGAGCTAATTATTTTACTGAGGAGAGGTTGAGTCAGGCTGAAACTATGTGGCTGTAGAGAAACTATGTTATAACAGACACACACGACGAGCTGCGGTACACAGTGGTAAAGCTATCGTTGACGTTAGTTCATCCGTACACTGTTTTAAAGTTGTTTTAGTACATTGCGTTCTGGCGACAGGGAATGAACAAAAGGAGAGCACACACTAATCAGATCCAGCAGTTTACAGAACACCAACAGGGAGAGAGGGAGGAGAGGAGTGGGAGAGAGGAAGGGGGAGAGGGAGGAGAGGAGGGGGGAAGAGGAAGGGGAGAGAAAGGGGGAGAGAAATGGAGAGAGGGAGGAGAGGAGGGGGGAGATTGATGAGAGGAGGGGGGGAGAGGGAGGGGAGAGAGGGATGAGAGGAGGGGAGAGGGAGGGGAGAGAGGGATGAGAGGAGGGGGGGGAGAGGGAGGGGAGAGAGGGAGGAGAGGAGGGGGGGGGAGAGGGAGGAGAGGAGGGGGATGAGAGGAGGGAGGAAGAGGGAGGGAGAGGAAGGGGAGAGAGGAGGAAGGGGACAGAAAGGGAGAGAGGGGAGGAGGGAGGAGGAGGGGGGAGGGGGAGGGGAGGGGGGGAGAGGGAGGGGAGAGAGGGATGAGAGGAGGGGGAGAGGGAAGGAGAGGAGGGGGAGAGGGAGGAGAGGAGGGGGGAGAGGAAGGAGAGGAGGGGGAGAGGAAGGAGAGGAGGGGGAGAGGAAGGAGAGGGAGGGGGAGAGGGAGGAGAGGGGGAGAGGGAGGAGAGGAGGGGGAGAGAAGAGGAAGGGGAGAGAGGGAGGAGAGAGGGAGGAGAGGAGGGGGGGGAGAGGGAGGAGAGGAGGGGGGAGAGAAGAGGAAGGGAGAGAAAGGGAGAGAGGGAGGAGAGGAGGGGGAGAGAGGAAGGAGAGGAGGGGGGAGAGAAGAGGAAGGGGAGAGAGGGAGGAGAGAGGGAGGAGAGGAGGGGGGATGAGAGGAAGGGGAGAGAGGGAGGAGAGGGGAAGGGGGAGAGAAGAGAAGGGGAGAGAGGAGGAAGGGGGACAGAAAGGGAGAGAGGGAGGAGAGGAGGAGGAGAGGGGGAGGGGATGGGGAGAGGAGAGAGGGATGAGAGGAGGGGGAGAGGAAGGAGAGGAGGGGGGGAGAGGGAGGAGAGGAAGGGGAGAGAAGAGGAAGGGGAGAGAGGAGGAAGGGGACAGAAAGGGAGAGAGGGAGGAGAGGAGGGGGGAGAGAGGGGGAGGGGAGGGGGGGGAGAGGAGAGAGGGATGAGAGGAGGGGGAGAGGAAGGAGAGGAGGGGGGAGAGGGAGGAGAGGAGGGGGAGGAAGGGGAGAGAGGGAGGAGAGGAGGGGGAGAAGAGGAAGGGGAGAGAAAGGGAGAGAGGGAGGAGAGGGGGGGGGGAGAGAAAGGGAGAGAGGGAGGAGAGGAAGGGGGAGAGGAAGAGAGAGGGAGGGAGAGAGAGGAGAGAGGGAGGAGGGGAAGGGGGGAGAGGGAGGAGAGAAAGGGAGAGAGGGAGGAGAGGAAGGGGGAGAGAAGAGGAAGAGGAGAGAAAAGGGAGAGAGGGAGCAGAGGAGGGGGGAGAGAAAGGGAGAGGGGAGGAGAGAAAGGAGAGAGGAGGAGAGGAAGGGGAGAGAGGGAGGAGAGGAGGGGGAGAGAAGAGGAAGGTGAGAGAGAAAGGGAGAGAGGGAGGAGAAGGGGGAGAGGAAGGGGAGAGAGGGAGGAGAGGGGGGAGAGAGGGAGGAGAGAGGGAAAGGGAGAGAAAGGGAGAGAGGAGGGAGAGAAGGGGAGAGAGGGAGGAGAGAGGAGGGAAAGGGAGAGAAAGGGAGAGAGGGAGGAGAGGAAGGGGAGAGAGGGAGGGAGGGAAGGGAGAGGAAGGGGAGAGAGGAGGCTGAGAGAGAGGATGAGAGGAAGGGGAGGAGGGGAAGGGGAGAGAAAGGGAGAGAGGGAGGAGGGGGGGAGAGAAAGGGAGAGAGGGAGGAGAGAAAGGGGGGAGAGGGGGGAGAGAAAGGGAGAGAGGGAGGAGAGGGGGGAGAGAGGGAGGAGAGAAAGGGAGAGAGGGAGGAGAGGAAGGGGAGAGAGGGAGGAGGGGAAGGGGGAGAGGAAGGGGAAAGAGGGAGGCTGAGAGAAGGATGAGAGGAAGGGGAGGAGAGGAAGGGGAGAGAGGGAGTAGAGAGGAGGGGAAGGGGAGAGAGGGAGGAGAGAAAGGGAGAGAGGGAGGAGAGGAAGGGGAGAGAGGGAGGAGAGAGTGGAGGGGAGAGGAAGCGGAGAGAGGGAGGAGAGAGAGGGAGAGAGGGAGGCTGAGAGAGGGATGAGAGGAGGGGGAGGAGAGGAAGGGGAGAGAGGGAGGCTGAGAGAGGGATGAGAGGAAGGGGAGAGAGGGAGGAGAGAGGAGGAGAAGGAGAGAGAGGGAGGAGAGAAAGGGAGAGAGGGAGGAGAGGAAGGGGAGAGAGGGAGGAGAGAGGAGGGAGAGGAAGGGGAGAGAGGAGGAGAGAGAGGGAGGCTGAGAGATGGATGAGAGGAGGGGGAGGGATGAGAGGGGGAGAGAGGGAGGAGGGGAAGCGGAGAGAAAGGGAGAGAGGGATGAGAGGAGGGGGAAGAGGAGAGAGGGAGGAGAGAAAAAGGGAGAGAGGGAGGCTGAGAGAGGAGGGGAAGGGGAGAGAGGGAGGAGGGGAAGGGAGAGGGAGGAGGGGAAGGGGAGAGAAAGGGAGAGAGGAGGAGAGGAGGGGGGGAGAGGAAGGGGAGAGAGGGAGAGAGGGAGGAGAGGGGGGGAGAGGAAGGGGAGAGAGGGAGGCTGAGAGAAAGGGAGAGAGGGAGGAGAGGGAGGAGAGGAAGGCTGAGAGAGGGATGAGAGGAAGGGGAGGAGAGGAAGGGGAGAGAGGGAGGAGAGAGGAGGGGAAGGGGAGAGAGGGAGGAGAGAAAGGGAGAGAGGGAGGCTGAGAGAGGGATGAGAGGAGGGGGAGGAGAGGAAGGGGAGAGAGGGAGGCTGAGAGAGGGATGAGAGCAAGGGGAGGAGAGGAAGGGGAGAGAGGGAGGAGAGAGGAGGGGAAGGGGAGAGAGGGAGGAGAGAAAGGGAGAGAGGGAGGAGAGGGAAGGGGAGAGAGGGAGGAGAGAGAGGAGGGAGAGGAAGGAGAAAGGGAGGAGAGAGAGGGAGGCTGAGAGAGGGATGAGAGGGAGAGGGGGGAGGGATGAGAGGAGGGAGAGAGGGAGGAGGGGAAGGGGAGAGAAAGGGAGAGAGGGATGAGAGGAGGGGGAAGAGGAGAGGGAGGAGAGAAAGGGAGAGAGAGGAAGGGGAGAGAGGGAGGAGGGGAAGGGGGAGGGGAGGAGGGAAGAGGAGAGGGAGGAGGGGAAGAGGAGAGGGAGGAGGGGAAGGGGAGAGAAAGGGAGAGAGGGAGGAGAGGAGGGGGGAGAGGAAGGGAGAGAGGGAGAGAGGGAGGAGAGGGGGAGAGGAAGGGGAGAGAGGGAGAGAGGGAGGCTGAGAGAAAGGGAGAGAGGGGAGGAGAGAAAGGGAGAGAGGGAGGCTGAGAGAGGAGGGAAGGGGAGAGAGGGAGGAGGGGAAGGGAGAGAGAAAGGGAGAGAGGAGGAGAGGAGGGGGGAGAGGGAAGGCTGAGAGAGGGAGAGAGGGAGGAGGGGGGAGGGAGAGAGGGAGAGAGGGGAGGCTGAGAGAAAGGAGAGAGGGAGGAGAGGAAGGGGAGAGAGGGGAGGAGAGAAAGGGAGAGAGGGATGAGAGGAGGGGGAGAGAGGGAGGAGGGTGAAGGGGAGAGAAAGGGAGAGAGGGAGGGAGGTGAAGGGGAGAGAAAGGGAGAGAGGAGGAGGGTGAAGGGGAGAGAAAGGGAGAGAGGGAGGAGGTGAAGGGGAGAGAGGGAGGAGGTGAAGGGGAGAGAAAGGGAGAGAGGGAGGCTGAGAGAAAGGAGAGAGAGGGAGGAGAGGGAGGAGAGGAAGGGGAGAGGGGGAGGCTGAGAGAGGGATGAGAGGAAGGGGAGGAGAGGAAGGGGAGAGAGGGAGGAGAGGAAGGGGAGGAGAGGAAGGGGAGAGAGGGAGGAGAGAGGGGGGGAAGGGAGAGAGGGAGGAGAGAAAGGGAGAGAGGGAGGAGAGAGAGGGAGAGAGGGAGGCTGAGAGGAGGGATGAGAGGAGGGGAGGAGAGGAAGGGAGAGAGGGAGGCTGAGAGAGGGATGAGAGCAAGGGAGGAGAGGAAGGGGAGAGAGGAGGAGAGAGGGAGGAAGGGGGAGAGAGGGAGGGAGAGAAAGGGAGAGAGGGAGGAGAGGAAGGGAGAGAGAGGAGGGGGAGAGGGAAGGGAGAGAGGGAGGAGAGGGGGAGGCTGAGAGAGGATGAGAGGAGGGGGGAGGGATGAGGAGGAGGGGAGAGAGGGAGGAGAAGGGGAGAGAAAGGGAGAGAGGGATGAGAGGAGGGGGGAAGAGGAGAGAGGGAGGAGAGAAAGGGAGAGAGGGAGGCTGAGAGAGGAGGGAAGAGGGAGAGAGAGAGGAGGGAAGGGGAGAGAGGGAGGAGGGGAAGGGAGAGAGGGAGGAGGGGAAGGGGAGAGGGAGGAGGGAAGGGAGAGAAAGGGAGAGAGGGAGGAGAGGAGGGGGGAGAGGAAGGGGAGAGAGGGAGAGAGGGAGGCTGAGAGAAAGGGAGAGAGGGAGGAGAGAGGGGGAAGAGGAGAGAGGGAGGAGAGAAAGGGGAGAGAGGGAGGCTGAGAGAGGAGGGGAAGGGAAAGAGGGAGGAGGGGAAGGGGAGAGAAAGGGAGAGAGGGAGAGAGAGGGGGGAGAGGAAGGGGAGAGAGGGAGAGAGGGAGGAGGGGGGAGAGGAAGGGGAGAGAGGGAGAGAGGGAGGCTCAGAGAAAGGGAGAGAGGGAGGAGAGGAAGGGGAGAGAGGGAGGAGAGAAAGGGAGAGAGGGATGAGAGGAGGGGGGAGAGAGGGAGGAGGTGAAGGGGAGAGAAAGGGAGAGAGGGAGGAGGTGAAGGGGAGAGAAAGGGAGAGAGGGAGGAGGTGAAGGGGAGAGAAAGGGAGGAGAGAGGAGAGAAAGGGAGAGAGGGAGGAGAGGAAGGGGAGAGAGGGAGGGAGAGAGAGGAGGGGAGAGGAAGGGGAGAGAGGGAGGAGAGAGAGGGAGGCTGAGAGAGGGATGAGAGGAGGGGGAGGGATGAGAGGAGGGGGAGAGAGGGAGGAGGGAAGGGGAGAGAAAGGGAGAGAGGGATGAGAGGAGGGGGGAAGAGGAGAGAGGGAGGAGAGAAAGGGAGAGAGGGAGGAGGGGAAGGGGGAGAGGGAGGAGGGGAAGGGGAGAGAAAGGGAGAGAGGGAGGAGAGGAGGGGGAGAGGAAGGGGAGAGAGGAGAGAGGGAGGAGAGGGGGGGAGAGGAAGGGGAGAGAGGGAGAGAGGGAGGCTGAGAGAAAGGGAGGGAGGAGAGGAGGGGGAAGAGGAGAGAGGGAGGAGAGAAAGGGAGAGAGGGAGGCTGAGAGAGGAGGGGAAGGGGAGAGAGGGAGGAGGGAAGGGAGAGAAGGGGAGAGAGGGAGAGAGGGAGGAGGGGGGAGAGGAAGGGGAGAGAGGGAGGCTGAGAGAAAGGGAGAGAGGGAGGAGAGGAAGGGGGAGAGGGGAGGAGAGAAAGGGAGAGAGGGATGAGAGGAGGGGGGAGAGAGGGAGGAGGTGAAGGGGAGAGAAAGGGAGAGAGGGAGGAGGTGAAGGGGAGAGAAATGGAGAGAGGGAGGAGGTGAAGGGGAGAGAAAGGGAGAGAGGGAGGAGGTGAAGGGGGGAGAGAGGGGAGGAGGTGGAAGGGGAGAGAGGGAGGAGGTGAAGGGGAGAGAGGGAGGAGGGGAAGGGGAGAGAGGGAGGAGTTGAAGGGGAGAGAAAGGGAGAGAGGGAGGAGTTGAAGGGGAGAGAAAGGGAGGAGAGGGAGGAGGTGAAGGGGAGAGAGGGAGGAGGTGAAGGGGAGAGAGGGAGGAGGTGAAGGGGAGAGAAAGGGAGAGAGGGAGGAGGGGAAAGGGAGAGAAAGGGAGAGAGGGAGGAGGGGAAAGGGAGAGAAAGGGAGAGAGTGAGGAGGGGAGGGGGGAGAGGAAGGGGAGAGAGGGAGAGAGGGAGGCTGAGAGAGGGATGAGAGGAGGGGGGAGAGAGGGAGAGAGGGAGGAGGGGAAGGGGGAGAGAGGGAGGAGGGGAAGGGGAGAGAAAGGGAGAGAGGGAGGAGGGGGAGGGAGAGAAAGGGAGAGAGGGAGGAGGGGAGGAAGGGGAGAGAGGGAGGAGAGAGAGGGGAGGCTGAGAGAGGGATGAGAGGAGGGGGGAGAGAGGGAGAGAGGGAGGAGGGGAAGGGGAGAGAAAGGGAGAGAGGAGGAGGTGAAGGGGAGAGAAAGGGAGAGAGGGAGGAGGTGAAGGGGAGAGAGGGAGGAGGTGAAGGGAGAGAAAGGGAGAGAGGGAGGAGGGGAAAGGGAGAGAAAGGAGAGAGGAAGGAGGGGAGGGGAGGGGGGGAGAGGAAGGGGAGAGGGGAGGAGGGGAAGGGGAGAGAGGGAGGAGGGAAGGGGAGAGAGAGGAGGAGGGGGAAGGGAGAGAGGGAGGAGGGGGAAGGGAGAGAGGGAGGAGGGGAAGGGGAGAGAGGGAGGAGGGGGAAGGGGAGAGAAAGGGAGAGAGGGGAGAGGAGGGGGGAGAGGAAGGAGAGAGGCAGGCTGAGAGAGGGATGAGAGGAAGGGGAGAGAGGAAGGGGAGAGGGGAGAGAGGAGGGGAAGGGGAGAGAGGGAGGAGAAAAAAGGGAGAGAGGGAGGCTGAGAGAGGGAGGGAGAGGGAAGGGGAGAGAGGGAGGAGGGGAAGGGAGAGAGGGAGGAGGGGAAGGGGAGAGAAAGGGAGAGGGGAGGAGAGGAGGGGGAGAGGAAGGAGAGAGGCAGGCTGAGAGAGGGATGAGAGGGAAGGAGGAGAGGAAGGGGAGAGAGGAGAGGAAGGGGAGAGAGGGAGGAGAAAAGGGAGAGAGGGGAGGCTGAGAGAGGGGGAGAGGAAGGGGAGAGAGGGAGGAGAGGAAGGGGAGAGAGGGAGGAGGGGAAGGGGAGAGAAAGGGAGAGAGGAGGAGGGAAGGGGGAGAGGAAGGCGAGAGAGGGAGGAGAGAGAGGGAGAGAGGGAGGCGAGGAAGGGGAGAGAGGGAGGAGAGAGAGGGAGGAGAGAGGGGAGGGGAAGGGGAGAGAGGGAGGAGAGAGAGGGAGAGAGGGAGGCTGAGAGAGGGATGAGAGGAGGGGGAGGAAGGGGAGAGGGAGGAGAGAGGGGGAGAGAGGGAGGAGAGAGAGGAGGGGAAGGGGAGAGAGGGAGGAGGGAAGGGAAATAGGGAGGAGGGGAAATAGGGAGGAGGGGAAATAGGGAGGAGGGGAAATAGGGAGGAGAGGAAATAGGGAGGAGAGGAAATAGGGAGGAGAGGAAGGGGAAATAGGGAGGAGAGGAAGGGGAAATGTAATTTACTTTAATTTTACCTTTATTTAACCAGGCAAGTCAGTTAAGAACATATTCTTATTTTCAATGACGGCCTGGGAACTGTGGGTTAACTGCCTGTTCAGGGGCGGAACGACAGATTTGTATCTTGTCAGCTCGGGGGTTTGAACTCGCAACCTTCCGGTTACTAGTCCAACGCTCTGGAGGGGAAGGGGAAATAGGGAGGAGAGGAAGGGTAAATAGGGAGGAGGGGAAATAGGGAGGAGGGGAAATAGGGAGGAGAGGAAGGGGAAATAGGGAGGAGGGGAAATAGGGAGGAGGGGATGGGGAAATAGGGAGGAGGGGAAGGGGAAATAGGGAGGAGGGGAAATAGGGAGGAGAGGAAGGGGAAATAGGGAGGAGGGGAAATAGGGAGGAGGGGAAATAGGGAGGAGGGGAAATAGGGAGGATAGGAAATAGGGAGGAGAGGAAATAGGGAGGAGAGGAAGGGGAAATAGGGAGGAGAGGAAGGGGAAATTTAATTTACTTTAATTTTACCTTTATTTAACCTGGCAAGTCAGTTAAGAACATATTCTTATTTTCAATGACGGCCTGGGAACTGTGGGTTAACTGCCTGTTCAGGGGCAGAACGACAGATTTGTACCTTGTCAGCTCGGGGGTTTGAACTCGCAACCTTCCGGTTACTAGTCCAACGCTCTGGAGGGGAAGGGGAAATAGGGAGGAGAGGAAGGGGAAATAGGGAGGGGAAATAGGGAGGAGAGGAAGGGGAAATAGGGAGGGGAAATAGGGAGGAGGGGAAGGGGAAATAGGGAGGAGGAGAAGAGGAAGGGGAAATAGGGAGGAGGAGAAGAGGAAGGGGAAATAGGGAGGAGGGGAAATAGGGAGGAGGGGAAATAGGGAGGAGGGGAAATAGGGAGGAGGGGAAATAGGAGGAAGGGGAAATAGGGAGGAGGGGAAGGAGAAATAGGGAGGAGGGGAAATAGGAGGAGGGAAGGAGAAATAGGGAGGAGGGGAAATAGGGAGGAGGGGAAATAGGGAGGAGAGGAAGGGGAAATAGGGAGGAGGGGAAATAGGGAGGAGAGGAAGGGGAAATAGGGAGGAGAGGAAGGGGAAATAGGGAGGAGGGGAAATAGGGAGGAGAGAAATAGGGAGGGAGGGGAAATAGGGAGGAGGGGAAATAGGGAGGAGGAAGGGGAAATAGGGAGGAGAGGAAGGGAAATAGGGAGGAGGGGAAATAGGGAGGAGGGGAAATAGGGAGGAGGGGAAGGGGAAATAGGGAGGAGGGGAAGGGGAAATAGGGAGGAGGGAAGGAAATAGGGGAGGAGGGAAGGGGAAATAGGGAGGAGAGGAAAGGGAAATAGGGAGGAGGGGAAAGAGAAATAGGGAGGAGAGGGAAGGGGAAATAGGGAGGAGGGGAAATAGGGAGGAGGAAGGGAAATAGGGAGGAGGGGAAATAGGGAGGCGGGGAAGGAGAAATAGGGAGGAGGGGAAGGGGGAAACAGGGAGGAGGGGAAGGAAATAGGGAGGAGGGGAAGGGGAAATAGGGAGGGAGAGGAAGGGGAAATAGGGAGGAGGGGAAGGGGAAATAGGGAGGAGGGGAAATAGGGAGGGGAAATAGGGAGGAGAGGAAATAGGGAGGAAGGGAAGGGGAGAGAGGGAGGGGAAATGCTGACTACAACAGGTGCAGTAGACCTTACAGTGAAATGCTGAATACAACAGGTGTAGTAGACCTCACAGTGAAATGCTGAATACAACAGGTGTAGTAGACCTCACAGTGAAATGCTGAATACAACAGGTGTAGTAGACCTTATAGTGAAATGCTGACAACAACAGGTAGACCTTATAGTGAAATGCTTACTTACAGGCTCTAACCAACAATGCTGAAGTTAAGCAAAATAATATGTTTAAATTTTTTAAATAAAAGTAACAACTAATTAAACAGCAGCAGTGAAATGTTCATCGAACGAAATGTGTTTTGTCAAATGTTCAGTGGACTTAAGGCCCAATTCATCAGTTTTTATCTCATTATCAAATCATTTCTGGGTAGCAATTACACCTTACTGTATTGTTATTATAATTGTTTAAACAATGCACAGAGATACCGTGATGAGATCCTGAGACCCATCGTCGTGCCATTCATCCGCTGCCATCACCTCATGTTTCAGTATGATAATGTACAGCACCTGTCGCAGGATCTGGACACAATCACTGGAAGCTGAACATGTCCAGTTCTTCCATGGCCTGCATACTCAGACATGTCACCCATTGAGCATGTTTGGGATGCTCTGGATCGAGGTGTACGACAGCGTGATCAAGTTCCCACCTAAATCCACCAACTTCCCACAGCCATTGAAGAGGAGTGGGACAACATTCCACAGGCCACAATCAACTCTATGTGAAGGAGATGTTTCACACTGCATGAGGCAACCAGATACTGACTGGTTTTCTGATCCACACCAGATACTGACTGGGTTTCTGATCCACACCAGATACTGACAGGTTTTCTGATCCACACCAGATACTGACAGGTTTTCTGATCCACACCAGATACTGACTGGTTTTCTGATCCACACCAGATACTGACTGGGTTTTCTGATCCACCAGATACTGACTGGGTTTCTGATCCACACCAGATACTGACTGGGTTTCTGATCCACACCAGATACTGACTGGGTTTCTGATCCACGACCCTACTTCTTTTTAAAGGTATCTGTGACCATCAGAGTCATATCTGTATTCTCAGTCACGTCAAAACCATAGATTAGGACCGAATGAATTGATTTAAATGGACTGATTTCATTTTATGAAATGTAACTCAGTAAAATCTTTGAAATTGTTGCATGTTGCGTTTCTATTTTTGTTCAGTGTAATTTAGCGCCTCCATATCATCAGGTCAAAAGGGCAATTTTCACAATTTCACAGTATTATTCCAACCTCAAAGTGTGGAAATACACTGCTCAAAAAAATAAAGGGAACACTAAAATAACATCCTTGATCTGAATGAATGAAATATTCTTATTAAATACTTTTTTCTTTACATAGTTGAATGTGCTGACAACAAAATCACACACAAATTATCAATGGAAATCAAATGTATCAACCCATGGAGGTCTGGATTTGGAGTCGCACTCAAAATTAAAGTGGAAAACCACACTACAGGCTGATCCAACTTTGATGTAATGTCCTTAAAACAAGTCAAAATGAGGCTCAGCAGTGTGTGTGGCCTCCACGTGCCTGTATGACCTCCCTACAACGCCTGGGCGTGCTCCTGATGAGGTGGCGGATGGTCTCCTGAGGGATCTCCTCCCAGACCTCTACTAAAGCATCCTCCAACTCCTGGACAGTCTGTGGGGCAACGTGGCGTTGGTGGATGGAGTGAGACATGATGTCCCAGATGTGCTCAATTGGATTCAGGTCTGGGAAGGGCGGGGCCAGTCCATAGCATCAATGCCTTCCTCTTGCAGGAACTGCTGACACACTCCAGCCACATGAGGTCTAGCATTGTCTTGCATTAGGAGGAACCCAGGGCCAACCGCACCAGCATATGGGCTCACAAGGGGTCTGAGGATCCCATCTCGGTACCTAATGGCAGTCAGGCTACCTCTGGCGAGCACATGGAGGGCTGTGTGGCCCCCCAAAGAAATGCCACCCCACACCATGACTGACCCATCGCCAAACCGGTCATGCTGGAGGATGTTGCAGGCAGCAGAACGTTCTCCACGGCGTCTCAGACTCTGTCACGTCTGTCACATGTGCTCAGTGTGAACCTGCTTTCATCTGTGAAGAGCACAGGGCACCAGTGGCGAATTTGCCAATCTTTGTGTTCTCTGGCAAATGCCAAATGTCCTGCACGGTGTTGGGCTGTAAGCACAACCCCCACCTGTGGACGTCGGGCCCTCATACCACCCTCATGGAGTCCGTTTCTGACTGTTTGAGCAGACACATGCACATTTGTGGCCTGCTGGAGGTCATTTTGCAGGGCTCTAGCAGTGCTCCTCCTGCTCCTCCTTGCACAAAGGTGGAGGTAGCGTCCTGCTGCTGGGTTGTCACCCTCCTACGGCCTCCTCCACATCTCCTGATGTACTGGCCTGTCTCCTGGTAGCGCCTCCATGCTCTGGACACTACGCTGACAGACACAGCAAACCTTTTGCCTTTTTGCCACAGCTCGCATTGATGTGCCATCCTGGATGAGCTGCACTACCTGAGCCACTTGTGTGGGTTGTAGACTCAGTCTCATGCTACCGCTAGAGTGAAAGCACTGCCAGCATTCAAAAGTGACCAAAACATCAGCCAGGAAGCATAGGAACTGAGAAGTGGTCTGTGGTCACCACCTGCAGAACCACTCCTTTATTGGGGATGTCTTGCTAATTGCCTATAATTTCCACCTGTTGTCTATTCCATTTGCACAACAGCATGTGAAAGTTATTGTCAATCAGCATTGCTTCCTAAGTAGACAGTTTGATTTCACAGAAGTGTGATTGACTTGGAGTTACATTGTGTTGTTCAAGTGTTCCCTTTGTTTTTTTGAGCAGTGTATATACACAGCAAAATCATATTTTTGACTGCACTGGGCCTTTAAGAGTAGTCCTTATGCAGAGTTTGATTAACGTTGAAATCAATGGGTTTTGTTTGACATACATTTTTAAAGTGAAAAATCTGAGTCTCAGCATAATTCTGTTACCGTGGAATTGGAGTAGATGGAGGTAAACACACAGTCTTCCACTTGGGTGAAAAGAACTTGGCAACATTAACACTGTCTCCAAATAGAAACACTGACTAAGCCATCAGGAATATAGGAACTCTGTTTCCCAGACAGGGAAAGGACTAGGAGGTAAGCTAAGAGCTATGGTGATTACTAAAGTCTAAAACTGCCTAGATGCCAGGAGAAGAGGGGGCCAAGGGGTCAGTCAAAGCTGCTTACAGCACAGTCCAAATTCCTCCAACTGAAAACGCCTTCCTTTCCTCCTCCGTCAGAGAGAGAGAGAGCTTCAGACTGTCAGGAGACTGTCGGCTACATTCAGACAGGAGAGTCTATGGTAGATGACAAGGCTGGTCAAACACATATTTCCTTGTCTTGCTATGTGTGGAACCTTTCCAGACTAAAGAAAACATTGGAAAATGGTTCAGCGCTCAGCTCCTTCTTCCCTCAGAGGGAGGTTAGGGTGGCTCAGCTCCTTCTTCCCTCCAGAGGGAGGTTAGGGTGCTCAGCTCCTTCTTCCCTCCAGAGGGGAGGTTAGGGTGGCTCAGCTCCTTCTTCCCTCCAGAGGGAGGTTAGGGTGGCTCAGCTCCTTCTTCCCTCCAGAGGGGAGGTTAGGGTGGCTCAGCTCCTTCTTCCCTCCAGAGGGAGGTTAGGTGGCTCAGCTCCTTCTTCCCTCCAGAGGGGGGTTAGGGTGGCTCAGCTCCTTCTTCCCTCCAGAGGGGAGGTTAGGGTGGCTCAGCTCCTTCTCCCCCTCCAGAGGGAGGTTAGGGTGGCTCAGCTCCTTCTTCCCTCCAGAGGGAGGTTAGGGTGGCTCAGCTCCTTCTTCCCTCCAGAGGGGGGTTAGGGTGGCTCAGCTCCTTCTTCCCTCCAGAGGAGAGGTTAGGGTGGCTCAGCTCCTTCTTCCCTCCAGAGGGAGGTTAGGGTGGCTCAGCTCCTTCTTCCCTCCAGAGGGAGGTTAGGGTGGCTCAGCTCCTTCTTCCCTCCAGAGGGGAGGTTAGGTGGCTCAGCTCCTTCTTCCCTCCAGAGGGGAGGTTAGGGTGGCTCAGCTCCTTCTTCCCTCCAGAGGAGAGGTTAGGGTGGCTCAGCTCCTTCTTCCCTCCAGAGGGGAGGTTAGGGTGGCTCAGCTCCTTCTTCCCTCCAGCCTCATACAGCTCCAGTACCTCTCAGTCTGACCAGACCCAGTCTCTACCCTTCATTCAGTTCAAACAGAGACACAGCTAAGCCCGGTGTTAAAACCTTACTGCCCCAACAATGTTCAGGCTTCACTTACCTCAGTTTAACAGCCGTTGCTCTGCAGTTTATCTTTCTCACTCTTAGGCTGCTGTGTTGGACTTTAGTAGCTAAACAGAACAGGCTGCCAAGCTAGCTAGCTAGCTCACTACCCTCTCTCTCCCTCTAAATCTTCAGTTCACGAGGAGAAAAATTCCACTATTGGTGTAAACTCAGCCAAGCCCAGCTCATGCTGGCATAGGCTGACAGGGATCGACCAATCACAGAACAATTTCCTCCTGTTCTCCGCCCAAAACAGGAGGGCCTTATTCAGACAAACTCTTCTTGCTCTGTTCCACACTGCTCTGACGACACAGACACACAGCTAGTACAGTGTTCCAGTTACTCAACAGATATGTTTGACTCGTTTCAGGAAACTAGGCACGTGTCATGCGTCACTAATTCACAGGAGTTATTTGAACGTAAACCTTTTTTTTTTCTTATTTTTTAAATCAAAATGTGTTTTTTTTTTGCAGACATTCCTTCTGTAACATGTGAACTTTCATGTGGCTTAATATCAAACTTGTATGACATCTGTAAATATGAATAAAATAGTTAAATTACGAGCCTAGTTGGTTAAGCCACAGAAAAAGGTCAGAAACCTTCCAGCTGACCATGATTGGCTGAGATAATGAGTGGGCTGGACATGCAGAGATGAGTTCGGCGGATTGGTCTGCCATGTAGAACACTTCTGTCTATTGGAGCTGGTCAGTATGTATAGGTAATCCTGTCTAATGCTGCTTTTTTAATGTATCACATAGTAGAACTGCATAAGTGTTGCTCTCCACTTTCTGGACGACTGAGTTTTAAAATCAGTGGAATTAGAAAATGATAACTAAGGAGACGGATATTATACCTGTCACCGGATTTCATCTTCAAACTAAAGGCAACCATGGCATCTGTGAGCATTTTCAGTACACTATGGCACTCCACATTATATTTCCGAACACGCCTGGTATATAAACCTGCCTTCAGCCTTGAAATCTAGTGTTAATTATGAATCCTTAAAGAGATGGTGGAGCTCAAGCTGCTGAATGAGTGTAGACAAAGAGGAGCTCTCCAGTCGTAGTACCAAAACATTCAAGGGCCATTTTCTCAAAAGTGAGGTTACAAGTTTATCAACTTTCAAAGCAGAATGACTTTCCCATTGTTCCTCAACTGTGGTGTATGATAGACCATGTTCTAGCTCTGAGTCTCTACTTTTATCCAGTGTAAAACACAACATTTCAAATGTTGCTCAAAAGACTGAATGGGAGCCAGTCACAAAATAAGTAGTGTTGGTGTAGGTCCACTCCAGCACTGACCAGGTTGTTATCTAGTAGGTCCACTACAGCACTGACCAGGTTATTATCTAGTAGGTCCACTACAGCACTGACCAGGTTATTATCTAGTAGGTCCACTACAGCACTGACCAGGTTATTATCTAGTAGGTCACTGGACCAGGTTATTATCTAGGTCCGCACTGACAGGTTATTATCCACTAGCACTGACCAGGTTATTATCTAGTAGTCCACTACAGCACTGACCAGGTTATTATCTAGTAGGTCCACTCCAGCACTGACCAGGTTATTATCTAGTAGGTCAACTACAGCACTGACCAGGTTATTATCTAGTAGGTCCATTACAGCACTGACCAGGTTATTATCTAGCAGGTCCACTACAGCACTGACCAGGTTATTATCTAGTAGGTCCACTCCAGCACTGACCAGGTTATTATCTAGTAGGTCCATTCCAGCATCTCGACTACAGCACTGTTATTATCTAGTAGGTCCACTACAGCACTGACCAGGTTATTATCTAGTAGGTCCACCACAGCACCCCACTACATTATCTAGTAGGTCCACTCCAGCACCCACTACAGGTTATTATCTAGTAGGTCCACTGACCAGGTTATCTAGAGGTCCATTCCAGACCGACCAGGTTATTATCTAGTAGGTCCACTCAGCACTGACCAGGATGGGTCCACTGGCAGCACTGACAGGATTATCTAGGGAGCACCGAAGGTTCTAGTAGGTTCAGCACTGACCAGGATGGGACTCAGCACTGACAGGATTATCTAGTAGGTCCACTACTAGATAAGAGAGTTCTAGAGTTCGGGACAGGATGGGACAGTAGACAGGAACGGGAGAGAAGTTCTAGAGTTCAGGACAGGATGGGACAGTAGAGACAGAACGGGAGGAGAAGTTCTAGGGAGGATGAAGTTCTAGAGTTTAGAGGACAGGATGGGACAGTAGACAGGAACGGGAGAGAAGTTCTAGAGTTCGGGACAGGATGGGACAGTAGACAGGAACGGGAGAGAAGTTCTAGAGTTCGGGACAGGATGGACAGTAGACAGGAACGGGAGAGAAGTTCTAGAGTTCGGGACAGGATGGGACAGTAGACAGGAACGGGAGAGAAGTTCTAGAGTTCGGGACAGGATGGGACAGTAGACAGGAACGGGAGAGAAGTTCTAGAGTTCGGGACAGGATGGGACAGTAGACAGGAACGGGAGAGAAGTTCTAGAGTTCAGGACAGGATGGGACAGTAGACAGGAACGGGAGAGAAGTTCTAGAGTTCGGGACAGGATGGGACAGTAGACAGGAACGGGCAGTACAGGACAAGTTGGGTAGATATGTCATGTGTGGAGCATTTTATAAAACTGAACTGTGTGTAACCTAATATACACTTCATGACCAAAATCATGGGCATTAATATGGAGTTGGTACCCCCTTATCTGCTAAAACAGAAACCACTCTTCTGGGAAGGCTTTCCACTAGATGTTGGAACATTGCTGCTATAACAGCCTCCACTCTTCTGGGAAGGCTTTCCACTAGATGTAGGAACATTGCTGCTATAACAGCCTCCACTCTTCTGGGAAGGCTTTCCACTAGATGTTGGAACATTGCTGCTAAAACAGAAACCACTCTTCTGGGAAGGCTTTCCACTAGATGTTGGAACATTGCTGCTATAACAGCCTCCACTCTCCTGGGAAGGCTTTCCACTAGATGTTGGAACATTGCTGCTATAACAGCCTCCACTCTTCTGGGAAGGCTTTCCACTAGATGTAGGAACATTGCTGCTATAACAGCCTCCACTCTTCTGGGAAGGCTTTCCTCTAGATGTTGGAACATTGCTGCTATAACAGCCTCCACTCTTCTGGGAAGGCTTTCCTCTAGATGTTGGAACATTGCTGCATGGGGACTTGCTTCCATTCAGCCACAAGGGCATTCGTGAGGTCAGGTACTAATGTTGGGCTATTAGGCATGGTTCGCAATCAGTGTTCCAATTCATCTCAAAATTGTTCAATGAGGCTCTATGCAGGCCAGAAAAGTTATTCCACACAGACCTCAACATACCATTTCTGCATGGACCTTGCTTTGTGTACGGGGGCATTGTCATGCTGAAACAGGAAAGGTCCGTCCCCAAACTGTTGCCACAAAAATGGAAATGGTCAAGAATGCGATTGTATGCTGTAGCATTATGATTTCCCTTCAATGGAACTAAGAGGCCCGAACTATGAAAAACAGCCCTGGACCATTATTCCCCTCCACCAAACTTTACAGTCACCATTATTCATTGGGACAGGTAGTTTCTCCTGGCATCCGCCAAACTCCAGATTAGTCCGCCGGACTGCCAGATGGTTGCCGTGATCATCACTCCATTGAACGGCTTTCCACTGCTCCAGACAGCGACACTACACCAATTCCAGCCGATGCTTGTTATTGCGCATGGTGATCGTAGGCCATGGAAAATCCATTTCGTGTTTCAGTTCTTGTGCTGACGTTGCTTCATTAGGTTTTTGAACACGGTAGTGATTGTTGAACTTCGACAGACGATTTTACGTGCTACGCGCTTCAGCACATTTCCCACTTCACAACGACAGCAATTTACAGTTGACCGGCTCCATTTGATGAACTGACTTGTTAGAAAGGTGGTGCCACGTTGAAAGTCACTGAGATCTTCAAAGTCCATTCTACTGACAATGTTTGTCAAAGGAGATTGCATGGCTTTGTGCTCGATTTGATCCAGCTCTCAGCAACGGATGAAACAGCTGAATCCACAAATATGAACGCGTGTCCACATACTTTTTTATATATAGTTTACTTAATATATATATATATATTTTTTTTTTAAATGGTCATTTCTCCATCCTCCTTCCGTTGGCTCATTCTCACGCCTCACTACAGTTGTAGCCAGTCACTACCTTACCTCAATGTAGCTTACATCAGTAAATGACCAAGCCTTCAAGAGAGGAACAGCAACATCTCATTGTAGGACCCCATCATTAACATTAGAGCCAAAGAAAACACAATATTTCAGTTACATTTTATAGAGTTGTCTTTGACAGCGAAGGAACTGGGTATGTTTCTACAGCTTGTAAAACTGCTGCGTTTAATAGGCTGCCAACCGGAAAGAGGGACAAGCAGCCTGGAAGACCATAGATCCCTCTCATCTTGATAACATTACTGGTCCAAGCGTTTTGTTTATTTAACTAGACCTGTGTCATCGGGAGGTGAAGAGTGATGCGGTACTGCTACTTAGGTTTGTTTAAATGTTCATGTGTGGACAGTGCTCAGATGTAGGCTGGTTGTACCTGTTGAGGTCTCTGTTCTCATCCTCCAGACTTGATCGATCTACACTAAGGTCATTTAGAAGACGCTCTTATCTAGAGACTTGCTAACAGTGCATTTAACTAAGATAGGTAAGTTGCATATTGCAGTTGCATTACTGAAATAATTTTTTAAACACAATAGCCTACATATTTATTCACAGTAAAATGAGCATACTGGATGGATGGGTGTGTTTTTTATCGGGAAGGGACAGGGAAGTTCTGGGGTTATAGAACTGTTGTGGGTCAGGACAGGAAAAAATTGAAGGGACAAGAAGCATGTGCTAGGTCTGCTACGCTGGTGTTTCTGCACGTCTCCATCATGGCGGCAGGAAACCTAGCGGTTAGAGCACTGCAACCCAAAGGCAATACCTGAGCCCACACAGAGATGTTGTTCCCTAACACTGAGGCACTGGCGCCGCCCTTTCTCTCCTATATAGTACAACATTAGACCAGAGCCCTATTCTCTATATAATGCACTACATTAGACCAGAGCCCCCTATTCCTTAAATAGTGCACTACTTTAGACCAGAGCCCTATTCCTTAAACAGTGCACTACTTTAGACCAGAGCCCTATTGTCTATATAGTGCACTACATTAGACCGGAGCCATATTCCCTATATAGTGCACTACATTAGACCAGAGCCATATTCCCTATATAGTGCACTACATTAGACCAGAGCCCTATTCCCTATATAGTGCACTACTTTAGACCAGAGCCCTATTGTCTATATAGTGCACTACATTAGACCAGAGCCATATTCCCTATATAGTGCACTACATTAGACTAGGGCCCTATTCCCTATATAGTGCACTACTTTAGACCAGAGCCCTATGGCACCCTATACCCTATATAGTGCACTACTTTAGAC
The DNA here is from genome assembly GCF_021184085.1 of Oncorhynchus gorbuscha. Classification (NCBI taxonomy): domain Eukaryota; kingdom Metazoa; phylum Chordata; class Actinopteri; order Salmoniformes; family Salmonidae; genus Oncorhynchus; species Oncorhynchus gorbuscha. Next base: position 27,966 of record NW_025749045.1, read on the forward strand.
CAGAGCCCTATTGTCTATATAGTGCACTACATTAGACCAGAGCCATATTCCCTATATAGTGCACTACATTAGACTAGGGCCCTATTCCCTATATAGTGCACTACTTTAGACCAGAGCCCTATGGCACCCTATACCCTATATAGTGCACTACTTTAGACCAGAGCCCTATGGAATAGGGTGCATTCTATAAGTCACCTTTGGTTGAGGAGTATTTCTCTGTTGACACTGAAAACACAGATCCCAGACAGACACCATGTCTGGGGTCAAATTTCAGGACATCAGCAGGTTGCTTCC